>NW_026725735.1:0-52999 GCF_029784015.1 Lycium ferocissimum
TTATTTTTTCCCTTTTGAGACTTTTGGACTCTTGACCTTCGCTTGATTTTTACCTGATAACTCTTCTCTATGGTCTGGCATATGCTATTTGTTGTTTGAGTTTATCAGTCGCACAGATATTCGAAGTCCTTAAATACTCATTTCCTCTATTTACCTTTTCATGAGCGAAGAGATTTTTTGTCCTGCTCTCTCCCCGACCGTCTTATCTTTTAGCCAACCCAATCGGTTTCTTCTTTTTAATACCATCATAAGTTAATGTACTATAGCATCTATTTCCCACGACCTCGCTCTTTCATTTTGACTCATCTTTTGTTCTAAGCGGTTCTTTACTAGGTGGTCGTACCATACGCGTCATAGTTCTTCCAATATCTTGTCGATCCTTGTACTATTCACAAATACTTATAAAATATCTCTTTTTCTTCCTCTCTTTCAATCCTTTCTTCATCTTTCCTTTCATGCCATAACTTGTTCATATTTATACATATCCTTCGTATATTCATCCTATTTCCTTTATAATCGACCCTTCGTACTCCTCATCAAGACTCTTGTCCCATGCTATCGATGTTTTGCCTCTTGGCCAGACTTATTAGCTTATTAACCTTCCTCTTGTCCTTGATAGTTACACAACTTCCTTTAACCAATTCATTAGTGCACTGTAACACCCCGTACCTTTAACCTAAGCTTTGACCATGATCCTAGACTTAGAGAAGTAGATAAAGGATGTGAGATTGGAATTTTCCTGTTTAGTTGTGAGATAGTGATTTACGCCCATGAACAGTAGACGTATTTCAGTTTACGGGCCGTAAACCAAGTCGTAAACTGGTACCAAGGATTTCTGAGCATTCTGGAATTTGGCAGTTGAATATCATAGGGTTAAATACGGACCGTATTTCATTTTACGACCCGTATTTCAAAATATATTTGGAATTTGGGAAAACTTTCTTGATGAAAGTTGTAGAGCATTGAAATACCTTTCCAACGGTATATTGGGGGTCAAACGGATATACGTGCAAAGAGTTATGGCCATTTTTGAAGAGACGCAAAGGCAGTCCATATGTCAAAATACGGACCGTATTTCAAAATACGTCCGTATTTCAAAATATTTAACCGGGGCCGAAAATCTAATTTTTCCAAAACAGTATATATTCGTCCATATCAGTTCTAATCATTATTTTTCATTCCTTCAAGCCCTAGAACGACTTCCTACCCTCTTTCCATCATCAAGAACACCAAGTGTAAGCTACTCTAATTATTCCAAGTCAATTCTAATACATATCCTTGTAATCTAAACAAGAAATCATCATTCTAAAACTAGGGTTTTCAAGAAAAACCCATCTCAAGGTTCAAGAATTCAAGATTTTGGAAATCTTCTTCAAAGCTCAAGTCTTTAATTCAAGTTTTGGAGCGACTAAGGTATGTAGAAAGTTACTATCTACGTGTGGGAACATCATTGTTTCTTCCCCACGCCTCATAATCCATAAATTATGATTCTCTACTAAAACTAGGGTTTCCATACCATGTTCATGATAACCCTAGGTCCATGTCCATGATTATATTATGTATGAATTGTTATAATTCCATCATTGAGTTCTTAATATTTCTTTATGATTATTGAGAACCGTCCGTAATCTATGAAAAATTCATATCTTGTATTCCATGGGTTCTTGCATGCTAGTTTATGATATATTTTTCTATTTTCAAGAAAATACTCATGCAACATGTATTATATAACTAATGCCCTGCAAGATACAAGCTATAATTTATGATATCCATGAACAAGCAAGTTATCGTGAAATCATGATTTACAAGACAAGTACAAGTTAATTCGAAAATCATGGGCTTCTTAGCCTTATATTATGTTCATGTTTTGGGAGTTTCTTTAATTACCGAGGAAGGCTCGGATAGCCCGAAACTACGTAGCCACCGTAGGATGAGGATCGCTCCACCCATGTCTCGGACGATCTCTTAATTTTAACCGGATCCATCATATTTTATTAAATCTCATGTTCCCCGGCAAGGTATGGGGGTGGTCCTTACCCTACTCCACGTACCCGCGTGGTGATATCACATGGTCGGTTTATAAGTTATGCTCTCCCTACTTATCATGTTTTACGTATGCTTTATATATATATGTATCCATGCTTATACTCATGCTCATGTTCATGTCGGTTTTCACGTTCGATTCTTATCTTTATTATTTCATTATTCCCATGTTATTTCATTCGATTGCTTTACATACCAAGACATTAAATGTGCCGACGTCCCCTTTTTATTGCTCCGGGGACTGCATTTCACGTGCGGTATCGTATACAGACGACACATGCTCGCTTGGGATACGCATTCGTATCGACTTATTGGTGAGCCCCATCTCATTCGTGTGTTTAGTCAACTTTTGTTTTATGATTAGTTATGCATAGGTATCCGGGGGCCTTGTCCCATTATGGTATGTTTTCCGGTCGGACTCATGATAGAGGTTTCGTAGACTAAACAAGTCGGTTATGTTATGTCGACATTCGGAGTTGTATAGCCATTTTGGCTCATTCATGTTATTTCCGCACTATGTTTAAACGGTATTTTTATTAAGTATTATGACTTACTACGTTTTATAAAGGCTCATCATGCATTCACGTTATATTCCGCTCATGTTATGCCTCATGATGATTGACAAGCCATGTGGTTCGCTCGGTCACATGCGAAGAAGGCACCGAGTGCCGTGTTTCGCCCTGTGCCATGGTTCGAGGCGTGACAAAGCTTGGTATCGCAGCACTAGGTTCAAGTATCTTAGGGAGTCTATGAAACCGTGTCCAATGGGGTTCACTTTTATACGTGTGTGCGCGCCACACATATAAATAGTTGATGACAAGACATTTAAGATTGTCTCACTTCTTTCAACTCTAGATCGTGCAATAGAGTTGTGTTCTCAGAAATCACTCGAACTCATGTGTTGTTTCCCATTCTACCGAATACGCCTAGTCTCAATGGATGAGGAAGATGTAAAGCTAGTCGTTATCGATGTGTTGCTTTCGATGGAGGCATCGGAATTATTCTAACTCGTGCCATGAAGCTTAGAGTAGTAAGTAACATTCTCTTTCCATCGAATTCTAAACGTATCGAATGCGTAAGCGGCGAGAAGGAAAATTCGAGACCCAAGACTTACCAAATAGTGCATGGTGTGTTTATCAGGTGATAATACCCTTTTGAAAGACAAATTTCGGCATGACAGTACACATAGGTTATACACCTTACAGAATAAGTTTATTTGGATTATCTGACCATGGAGCTACAGTATAAGGATGATAGTTCAGATTTAAGACCCTATAGAGTAACATGTTATGAAATTAGCTGCAGCAATCATAAATTGTCCACAGTAGTTTTGAGCAGGGGAATAGCCTAAGAGCCAACCACTTGTAATACTAGAAAGTCTCGACTTTTTCAAGGATATATATATTTTTGCCATATGATCTATGCACATTACTAGGAAGGGACTGATGCGACAAGAAAACCATGAGCAGACGATATTGATTTTTTTTTTAGTATTAGTTTCAAATTATTTCAGCTTATTCAGATTAGACCTAGAGAGTATGACGTGAGTAAGTTACTACAAGAAGCAGGTATTACTATGAGATGAAAGATATGATAATTCCCTCTTAGGTTATGTGATTAAGTATTTATCTCTGATGTGTATAGTATGATATAATTTTGAAAGTGTATAGGGAGTTTGGGGTTAGTTGTTCCAATTCCTTGTTTGAGACAGATGAAGTTTCCTAAGTGTGATTCATGTCTATAGTTCAGAAAGATAGTATACAATCCCAGAATAGAGTCCGATAAGGAGGAAAAGTTAGAAATAACCTTATGCTTCACTTTAGTACTCAGAGAAGAATTAGAGAATATGATGCTAGCAAGTGTTTAACAGAAGCATAGTGAGTAAGTTTGAATAGACACAGTGAGTTAGAAATTTTCAGTAGAGTTAGTAGAAGTACGATTTGAGTTACTTAGTCAAGTTAGTACTACTAAGTGGGTAACTGTCTAAATACACTGAAGGCGTGTTAGAACCCGTGCAGGGTTTAAGTTAAATTCGAGGTGTAGACATGGGTGAAAGAAGAAAACCATCTAAGCAGTAAGAGAGCAAGCTACAGAAGAAGAGTCTTTAAGAGTTATCAGAAAAGAGTTTTCCCCAAGACTGACAAAGCTAGTATGCCAGTTATGTACATTAGAAACCCGTTCATTTAAGTAATCCGCCTTTTCCCAGTAAGTATGACTTGCTTGAAGTAAGTGGAAGAAATGAGTCGTCAGTATTTTAGAGGAAATTAGCGGAGCCATTAGATGACCACTTATCGCTAACTCGAGAGATCCATAGGCTTTAAACGTCAGCTTTTGAACTAAGGGGGAGATCGTGCGATAAGGTGCCGATATAAACTATGTGTTTTGTAAGTTGATAGGTGTTAAGGAGATTATGTTAGAGGGTCACAGTTTCATGTAGCCAAGATAAGGTGTGTAGAATGTGATCTTTGTCATGCTGTTGAGATCAAGTACTAGGTAATTATGTTATAAGATAAAGTTCTAGATCGAATAGTGGATTTTAAGGGTATAACGCTCCAATTCCGCAGTAATTCATGTACTATGTAGTACTAATGCACAGACGTACTCTACTCATGCCTTTCGTACTCATATCATGCCCATGTTAGAAGCTTTACACTCCACATTTAAGATACGAGAATTAAGACTTCATATGATAGTAAGCTATGCAAGGGAATGTCCTTTCATGTTTCGCACATCAGGTGTGCTCATGTCTAAAGTTAAAAACCGCATTCATGTCTCACGTATCTATCGTGCTTTTATACCCATGACCACGTTCTAGCTTCTAAGTGCTTTCCGAATATGATGTTGATTTTGATAATGATTGAGGAGAAGGTAACACAATAGTTTAAAGACTAAGAATCCTATGGAATGCCCACCGGTCCTTGAACAAGGAAAAATGCCTTAGGTAAATGATTTATTTCAACTCCAAAGATATGCTACCTACGTTCTCACGTACTCGTGCCCACGACCGACTTCTTTGAGCATCCACATATAGAAATAGCCTAACAGCCGGGTTGGTAGGTAATGATAAGAGTAAGTCAAAATGGATGTCCTACCCACGATTCTACGTAACTCATGCTTATGTTCCTCACGGTTATCGTTTTAAAGCAGCTCGTAGCTTGGCACAAAGGATGCCATTTTCTTTTCCGAAGTACTTATGCCCTGTTTAAGTTCAAGATGACTTTCTACTTATTCCTTAGGTGCTTTGACGAATGAAGAATTTATGCCTATGATCCTTGCCTTCATGAGTCTTATTTTATAATGAGGGTGTCGACTTACAGTAATAAGAGTAAACTATGTTGAACCATTGTCACACCCGATTCTTTATCAATTGATTGACGAGTTAAATATTTTACCCGACCCCGTATTTCTACTACTATTAATATCATTATTAATCATAATTTATCATACGTAAATTTTTTTGAAAAACCTTTAAGACAAGTAAGATAAATAGATGATAGGAAATACCACTTTGTTGCTTTTAAGTCGAATAAAACAAATCGTATATAACTCGTGTCATAATACAATCCGACTCCCGGAACCCACATTTTTCAGCCGCACTAGTCATTCAACATCGACGTAATCAAATCCCGTTTTAATTTGTACCCTACCCGCAGACTTACTCCAAACAAAAGGAAACGAGTAGGGTTTCTTTAACTTCAAACGGAACATCTTCTCTCTCTCTCGGTTCTATTTCGCTCTCTCTCTTTCTTATGATGTTTCGACCAAGACTTGCACGAGCAATTCAACGCCATAGATTAAGACATGCCCGTTTTCGTGCAACATAGTTCTCTTGCCCTCATTGTCACTACTCGTCCTCTCAAAGACGATTCGCAGAGTAAAACTATATGGAAGCATAGATGCATGGCCATGTGAGATAGAGAACATTTACATGTGAGTGCCATTCTCAACGGGTGAGGTTGCACGCTTTGCTTTTTTTTTTTATTCCGTCCCCCCGTGTTTATGTTTTCGTCCATTTGTGAATGGAAATCTCGCTTTTCAGAAACAAGCTTTTTTTTTTTCGAGTACAAGTTTGTTTCCATCTTCTTTGCTTCCCAACCCCCCAGTCCCCAACGTTGAACCCCTAAGTATATCATATTATATATATATATATGATTTAAAGTACGCCCAATTTCGCTCTCCCAAAAACCTAGTCTTTTACCTATAAAAAGGCATCCCGCGTCCGGATGATAAGCCACCGAGCGGGGGGGGATGATGATCAAAGGGATAGCCCTCCCCATTAAAAAAACCCACATATACAAGGTATACTTTACATTCATTAATATCGTGTATTATATACATTATCATATAAAGCATAGAACGAGACCTCACGGGAGCCCAAGGAAAAGCTATAACGCTGGGTTCTTTGAGTGACGAATCTAAATTCGAGAACCTCCGATTTTATTATGAAATAACCATGGGCGCTTTATCTGAATTTTTGAAGGAACTAGTAGTAAGGCGAGACAATCAATGAAGGTCAACATTATGAATTTAGTAGAATCATAGTTTATAGCATTTCATGTACTTTGGAACCTTTAATTTCGGATCATAGTTAGTTATCATAGTACCATTCTCGTTTTTTTGACATCGGCTATAGCCATTGAAAAACATAGGTCTATGTATTATCGTTATATACCTTTTTTATTCCCGGCTTCATTATTATCATCATAGAAGAATGGTCATCGTAGATTTTAAAACTCTTTTAATATTATAAAACTTGGTTTTTTTTGAAGGAAAACGAGTATTTGAAAACCCTTGTAAACTTTTTGGAAAGAAAATCTTGCCGGTTGTGATCTTCTTTGTAAGAACGAATGTAACGGTTTGATTGGAAACGATAATCCCAAAACTTTTATTAACTAAGTATGGAATTCAATTTTTAATGTAACAATAAGAAGGATTTGGTGATAAAGTTTGGGCCCGTTTACCTAGAAGTAATAGTATGGTTACACAATTTTTTAATACGATTTCATAATGTTGCTTATGGAAGTCTTGGATGATCGGGTCGTATTGTTGTTTCAAATCCATTTAGGGTGTTTCTCTTTCTTTCACTATTTAAGCATTTTTGGTTCAATGCCACCGAATGAATAGTAACTAGTTTTCAAACATCGGATTTCTAGAGTTAGGAAGTCCCCGAGGCGCGAAATCAAGACATTCGTTAGGACATGCCAAAGAAAGAAAGTAAAGTCTTAAAACATGATTTTCTTATTAGGCTATTCCAAATTCAAGCTTTAAATGGACACAAGAAATCGGAAATTTGGTCATGTTGAAGTACCAAGCGTTTTCTTTGCATTTTGAATTGGACTCGTTATAGTGTAGGCTGAACTTGGCTACCGACCGTATATACGGCAGATTTCCCGTAAATACATTAGCATGATCTTTCCAAGTTTAACTTGGCCGATTTCAATCAACAACATGTTCGAGCCGGAATACAACCCGGCCAACTAACAACAATACCAATAATCTTGCCAACAACAATCCATTTATTTCCAATTCAATTCAATTCCGTTCTATTCAATTCATACATTACTCCATCTCTACCCATTAAATCCTCATTATTCATCATATAATTCACAACACAACAACCAAAATATATTAAATAAAATTAATTCACCACTCCCACATACACTACCATATTCGGCCAACATACTACATACATATGTCCATACATTTTTTTTTCATCCATTTTCCATATATTACAACAACAACACACATACTCACGGCCTACACCATGCATACACGGTCACTCCCACAACTTCTATTTTCCATTGTTTCATTCATTTCATCATAAAATACGTAACAACCACAATTAAAATGCTACATAAGAATTACTTCATCACTTCTATATCATGCAAGAACCTACACGGCCACCCCTCAAGCATCCATATTCTCCATGAATTTCACTCATTTGCATACATTACAACCTACACAAACATTCATAACATATGTAGGAAGATTGTTTCTTACCTTTTACTTAGCTTTTCTCTACTTGCCTATGCTCCAAACTTGCTCAACAAATACTTCGCTTGTTCCAATACTTGTAGGAAATTTTAGCAAATTAGTGGGTTCTAATTGATTGATTTGTTAGAAGAAAACAATTTTTCTTGATCAATTTCTTCCCCTTTTTTTTTCCTTTGGCCGAATAGGCTCCATCTTGTTCTTTCTCTTTTTTTTTTTTTTTTTTTTGTTCATGTTTTCTCTCCAAATATCTTCTTAAATAAAAGATGAACAAGTCATCTTTTCATATTTGCACCCTAGTCCTTCAATTTTGGTCACTTATTCCCTTTCTTCCCTTTCTAGATTTTTCCTCCTTTTTCGTGAATTTTCTTTCCTTTTCTTGAATTTCTTCACTTGGTCAAAGATGACCAAGTGTCTTCTCGGTACACTTGGTCCCTTATTTATTTACACTTTGCCCCCTTTTCATTTTTTTTCTAGAGCTTTCTTCCCTTTTTCTTGAAATTTAATAAAGAAGGCCAAGTGTCTTCTTATATAATATTTGGCCCTCCAAGGATTTTTCTTGAACCTTGTAAAATTACTATTTTACCCCTCGACTTTTCTCGATATTACCATTTTGTCCCTAACCTTCCGCATTATTTCCACGGCCCATTTTTCGAATTTTTCTTGCCCTTAGCCTTTCTCAATATTTTCCACACTACCGTTGTCCATAATTAATATTCCTAACAACTCGCACCCTAAAATTATTTTAGGACATAGTCTTGTCCTTAACTTCTCGCCATTGTCTCACAGCATCCGAACGTACGAAGTACGGGCTATAACAACCATGTCCCATTCTGTAAGTATAGCTAAGTTCCAAAAGTGATATCTTATCCATCCCCATGTACGTCTAAGAGTACCCAAGAGTGAGCCAACAATTTTACTCCACGCAAATCACGCTTATGTCTTATTAATAGCTCAATACTCGTGAAATTAGGTCCAGACGCCACGATATGCATCCATGATGTACTCATGTAAATGTTGCTCATGGTCCCATGCCCCATGTCATACTATTCACGTTTCATGCCATATAAATCACGTTCCCATGTACGCATGTTCCACGTTACGTCCTCCATGTATAATGCACCATGTCATGTCTGTTCTCTAAAGCAAAGTATCTTATATAAATAGTACCAATAATTCCTTTTCTCTCAAATTCTCTATAATTCGCTCACGAGAATGAGCAAGATGAGCTAAGGTATTCATAATCATGATTAACAGCTAACAAGATAATCAGAAGTAAGGTCCATTCCTATATTCAAATAGATATCTTTTCATGTAACCTATGGTACTTATCTCGGGAATATTCTACTCAGATTCGATGTATTCATGTCATGCCTATGCTAGAGATTTATGAACACCTATGTTAGGATCATATTCTTGTTATACGACTCAAGTCTGTCGCATTCACATCGAGTTGCGCTTACATTCAAAGCCTAAGTCATACTCCTATCTCATATTACCATGGTGACATACGAACATCTGTGATTAAGTCTCTAAGTATCCAAATCCTACCCGCGCTTAGTAGTCAACCCTCATGTTATAACAATCATGTTTTCGACATTCAGATCCCATGTTCCGATATCCATTTTCACACGTATTCGTATCTCATGACATTTTAGCACTCATGTATTCATGTCATCCAATCTTCATGTATTTATGTCCCACGTCATGCATCTCACGCCTGTGTAATCATGTCATGTTCGTGCCTATTTCCAGTACTCATGTCATTCGTGCCTACGCATTTCTTCCAAACCCCATGTATAGTAATCACGTAATCATTCAGCCAATATCCGTGTGTTCAAGCCAGCTCAGTATTTATGTTAGATACATTCAAGATTCAGTAATCACGTTATGTTACATCATGTGTATTAAGATGCTATGTGAGTTGTGTGTTGGTACTGTAGTTAGTTGGTAGGCGTTTGAGAAATGTCGTGAGGATCCGAATTATGAAGGAAGTCCTGCCATAAATTTTGTAGATTCCAGAGTTAGTAGCGATTCTTAACCACTAGTCATAAATCGAGGACAAATGTTTCATGATTCTCATTCATGTAGGCGCTACTCAGTTTCATGTTCCCCATGTAATCACGTATTCAGTTCTGACGATCCATGACCATGTTCCCACGTAACCATGTCAAGCTCTTATGTTTTACGTCATGTTCCTTTCATGTTCATGTATTCAAGCCATGTCCTGCCATGTTCTTAACCATGACCCATCATTCGAGGACGAATGATCCCAAGGGGGAGATATTGTAACACCCCGTACCTTTAACCTAAGCTTTGACCATGATCCTAGACTTAGAGAAGTAGATAAAGGATGTGAGATTGGAATTTTTCCTGTTCAGTTGTGAGATAGTGATTTACGCCCATGAACAGTAGACGTATTTCAGTTTACGGGCCGTAAACCAAGTCGTAAACTGGTACCAAGGATTTCTGAGCATTCTGGAATTTGGCAGTTGAATATCATAGGGTTAAATACGGATCGTATTTCATTTTACAACTCGTATTTCAAAACGTATTTGGAATTTGGGAAAACTTCCTTGATGAAAGTTGTAGAGCATTGAAATACCTTTCCAACGGTATATTATGGGGGTCAAACGGACATCTGTGCAAAGAGTTATGACCATTTTACTAAAGAGACGCAGTGTAGTCCATATGTCAAAATACGGACCGTATTTTGAAAATACGGCCCGTATTTCAAAATACGGCCAGTATTTAACTGGGCCGAAAATCTAATTTTTTTAGAACAGTATATATTCGTCCATATCAGTTCTAATCATTATTTTTCATTCCTTCAAGCCCTAGAACGACTTCCTACCCTCTTCCATCATCAAGAACACCAAGGTAAGCCTACTCTAATTATTCCAAGTCAATTCTAATACATATCCTTGTAATCTAAACAAGAAATCATCATTCCTAAACTAGGGTTTTCAAGAAAACCCATCTCAAGGTTCAAGAATTCAAGATTTTGGAAATCTTCTTCAAAGCTCAAGTCTTTAATTCAAGTTTTGGAGCGACTAAGGTATGTAGAGTTACTATCTACGTGTGGGAACATCATTGTTCTTCCCCACGCCTCATAATCCATAAATTATGATTCTCTACTAAAACTAGGGTTTCTACACCATGCTCATGATAACCCTAGGTCCATGTCCATGATTATATTATGTATGAATTGTTATAATTCCATCATTGAGTTCTTAATATTTCTTTATGATTATTAAGAATCTGTCCGTAATCTATGAAAAATTCATATATCTCATTCCATGGGTTTATGCATGCTAGTTTATGATATATTATGCTATTTTCAAGAAAATACTATACATGTTTTACAAGTTCCTGCAAGCAAGCTATAATTTATGATATCCATGAACAAGCAAGTTATATTCATGAAAACCATTTACAAGTGCCACTTATTTTACATGTTTATGATTTTGGGAGTTGCTTTAATTACCGAGGAAGGCTTCAGATAGCCTGAACTACGTAGCCACCGTAGGATGAGGATCGCTCCACCCATGTCCCGGACGATCTCTCATAATGACTGGATCCTTTCATATTTTATTAAATCTCATGTTCCCCGGCAAGGACGAGTGTTTTGCTGGCGGGACGCAAGCACGTGGTGATATCACATGGATCGGTTTATAAGTTATTGCTCTCCCTACTTATGATATTTTTACCATGCTTTATATTATATATGTATTCATGTCCATGCTCATAACTGTTTCAGTTTCACGTTCGTTCTTATCTTTATTACTTCATGTCCCATGTTATTTCATTCGGTTGCTTTACATACCGGTACATTAAATGTGCGACGTCCCCTTTATTGCCGGGGCTCGCATTTCACGATGTAGGTACTGATTTATAGGACGACACATCTGCTCTGTAGGACAACATTCGTATCAGCTTATTGGTGAGCCCCATCTCATTCGGGGTTTGGTCAACTTTTTTTTATGATTAGTTATGCATCTAAGGTATCTTTGGGGGCCTTGTCCGATGTAAGTATGTTTTCCGGTCAGACTCATGATAGAGGTTTCATAGACTAGACAAGTCGGTTATGTTATGTCGACATTCGGAGTCGTATAGCCATTTTGGCTCATTCATGTTATTTCCGCACTCATGTTTAAACGTGTATTTTTATTAAGTATTATGACTTACTACGTTTTATAAAGGCTCATCATGCATTCACGTTATATTCCGCTCATGTTATGCCTCATGATGATTCAGCAAGCCATGTGGTTCGCTCGGTCACATGCAGTAAGGCACCGAGTGCCGTGTTTCGCCCAGGCCATGGTTCGGGGCGTGACATGCACTTTTCTTACTTTCACCCGTAGGGTCTTTCTTGACTTCCCTTGCTCATAAAGTGCTCTTCCCCACTTGCCATTCTATAGCATTGGCCCATGGAATTCGTAGAATATTCTATTAGAAGTACGATTTTGGTGGGGGGACCGGGGGGGGGGGGACTTTTCCATTTTCTAGGTGAACGTATTAATATGGCTTCATATTTATCCTTTCGGATGTACCTTAAGAGTCAGAAATCCCTTGACACCTTTCATAAAACCTGATTATTCTTTCTTAGGTTATATCCATACCCATCGTTATTATACTTCAATCCTTTTTCTCAAGATTTATTTTCGGGATCTTCGCATTCGTCCTTTATCATACATTGCCATACTCTATCCTTCCTGCTTACTTAATTTAAAAATTTATCCGAATGGCTCTTCGCCTCTACTGCCGCCTTAACCCTTTTCTCGGAAACTTTACTTGACCCTTACTAGCAGAATACTTCCCTTGCTTACACTTCTCTTCTTCTTTGACATCATAATCTTCTTACTCTTATGTACACATATTCTTCTTCTCCCTGATATTGTTGCATCATGATTATCCAACTTTAACATTCGGAGAAAACAATATCAATCTACCCTGTAGCACTTGCTACCTTAACTTCAATACCCAGCTCAATCAATACCTTTAGCATATCGTAAGATCGATCATAAGGGCACGCATAATATTTAATGTGGCCACACATGAGTTATCGTTTACATCGCTTATTAATACCTCACTTACGAAATATCCCAATGCTATTTAAAATTGTCCTGAATCTGTGGCTTTAATACATCTCCCCTCTTTTTGCCTAGCTAGCCAGACTCATACCTCACGATCATTTAAAATTCTAATCGTAAGGCTCATATGCTCCTAATTTCCCTCGGGCTATTCTGGTTTCTCATATTTTTCGTATGTCTGAATATGTAGGACTTCTTAGCATATTTTCTACGTCCTGATTATAAGCCTCTAGCAATATGGACTTAATGAATGATCTCCACTCAAACACCTACTCTTCTTTCCTTTTTATTCATAAGCCAACATCGCTCTTATTTTCCTGTCGTCAAGTGACCTTCACCATATCTGTCTGAAAAATCAAGGTAAACCTTCTTATAAGGATCACATCCGTCCTTTTATTGCTGCATGGTCTTTTATCACATATGTTTAAAAACCAATTTGAAGTTCTAATGGGAAATCCAAATAAAACCCTGTAATGCATTTTGCCCAAGGTTGGAAAAGTCCTTTACTTTCCTGGTTGGATATATACTATCGTAACCTTTGAAACTTCCAATATCTAGAAAATTTTCATAACCACAAGTCAACACACGCAACTGCTTTCCATTCCTAGTCCCGGGGTTCCTAATAGTAGCAGAAATGTCTTAGTCGCAATTACCCATAAATACTATCACGACCCAATCAGAGGGCCATGACGGGCACCCTGAGCTAACACATCGAGCACCTCTAAACATACATCTCATAAACATTTATGGGTAGACCATAAATATATCTCCTGGATATCATGATCTGTAAGGACATATATCACAATATAATGGCACATCTCTATATAATCTTCAATAGTTATGTCCATCATCACCAGCCGACAAGGCTACTAAAATGTTATATTATGATATGGATCGGTAGGGTTATGAAATGTCTAACTATGCACACATGTCTACGAGCCTCTACATAGAATACAAGTGACCATAAGGACCAATACCAATAGACTGCAGCTCCGAAGTAAGTGGAGTGCTCGTGAGAATCCGCTGATAAATCACCTACGGGTCAAATCCGTGTACCTGTCTACCTGTGGGCATAAATGCAGCGTCTACAAGAAAGGACGCCAGTACGAACATGTACTGAGTATGTAAGGCATGAATAACAACATAACAAGAAATATAGAACATAACATGAGATAAAGATAACCTGTATATCTGATTGCCTCATAAGGCGGATACCATGCGTGCTTAGCTTTTTAAAAAAAAAAACATTCCTTATATATATATAAATAATAGTGCTGCGGAACGTGCAGCCCGATCCATATATCATATTATCATTATATATAAATATATATATTGCCGCGGAAAGAATGGCCCGATCCAATTATCCATATATCCCGAGTCCGGGCATCCCGCGTCCGGGACGATATCATAATATACCAACTGATCAGGTGGATATGCATATATAACGCCTCACCTTTCCTCATATCCCCTATATACATACATATATCATATACATATATATAATATAAGTAGCATGCATGAGAGCCCAAATAAAAGCTACGACTCTATCGGAGTGACGTATGGTCTGTAACCTCCGATTTATATTATGAAACAATCATCATCGCTATATCTCACCTCGAAGGAACAATTATCATGAGGTGAATCAACAACAATGAGTAAAATCAAGGAAATCATGAAATATGCTCAACAATCTCATGATAGCATTAAAACCATAAACTTTGGAATTTCTAGAAATAGGATCATCATCATCAACATTATCATTATAAAACATACTTATCTTTAACATCATAAGAACTCTAAGTAGTCATGAATCTCTAGCTTTTGGTAACAAGGACATTATGGAAAGCATGTATAGGTTCATAAGAAAGGAATCATGCGTTTAGAAATAAAGGGTTTAGCCTTAACATACCTTTTCGGTCGCCTTAACTTTAAATATTTAACCCTTATCCTCCCAAGCTCGTAAATCTACATTCAAGAGAATTCATATTATCGTTAGGCTTATCGTCATATGCTTGTCTTAAGCCCTCAAATTAATTCCTTTTAAAATCTACCGAAATTCAGGCAGCATCTCCCCTGTTTATATCCCTACCCCGAAATCACAATACCAACAAAACAACAACAATAGCAATCCTAATATCAACCACATCATCATCAATACCAACATATTCCATAAAATATCCCGCACGATGTTTTTCAACATACAACAACAATATACACTTCCTTTCTTCCCAATCAAGGAGCATAATCTCATCAACACACCAACAACATTAGATACCATACATATACATGTAAATCAGCCCAACCACATGGACACAACATGCTTAAAATAGTCCATAAACACAACAACTACAACACAACACTTTATGACCTTTCCTCCATAACTATTTTCACTTTTAAGACTTGATAAACCTTCAAATCAACTCAACATAAGAGATAGGATGAAGAACATACCTTATACTTGAAATTTAGCCACACCAACTTTCTTCAAGACCAAACTCACCACAACATCAAGTAGAAGCAAGAACAATCACCTTTTATGGACTAGTTTGGTGTAATCTTGTTAAATTCTTGATTTAATGGGCTATAAATGTTTGGGGAATGTGTTAAGAGGTTACTAGGACTCATGAGAATGTAAAATGATGAAAAAATGGGGTTGATGAGGGTTTTTATACCCCTTGAAAGTCGGTGGAACCGACTTTCCCAAGTGGGACCCGCGGAAGCCATTTAGCAGTTTGAGGGGTTATCTTAAAATGGCCATAACTCCTTACTCCGACTTTGTTTTGACGAGCAGTTTGTTGCATTGAAAACTAGACTCGACGAAATTCATTTTAGGATTTTGAAACACCTTAAAACTCCTAATATACCTGGAGATATACCCCTCCAAACTTGACCCAAAATTCTGTCCAAAATTCTGCCAACTTTTTCCAAATTTTCGACAAACTTATTTTCTTCGATTTGCTTTGTCCCGGAATCTTCCGAAACTCTCCGTACATGATAATTATCATTAATCATATTTGATAATGATCATGTCCTTTGATTTTAAGGTTGTTCTTCCCGGTTACGACTTACTAGATCGTAATTCATCCTTTACTTCATTGTTACGAACTTCCCATGGCTTGTACCTTCCAAAACTTCATGGGACGTCTCTGATAATCCATTAATACGGTGAAGTACGTGGCATGCTTAGGCTCTGAAAATGCAAGGTGTAACAAATACTTTAGTTATCAGTTTCTTTAAAATCCTCATGTGTCAACCATTAGATGATATCCCATAATAATCACACACAACATAAGGAGTTTCAATAAGAAGACCTATATACCTGTAACCGGCCTATCCTGGTCCTAGTCTTGGGAACTGTGAAGTGAAATATCCTTTTCATTATCCTCCCACCTTCTATTCGTCTGACCATCCTCATCTCTCCATCATAATCTGAAAGATACGACTACTCTGGCAACTCCTGATTGACTGAAGGCCAAGACAGAGGGCTAGATACCTCCATAACACTTACACTCGTGGCTGCTCTGACGTAATACTCAATCGTAGGAGAAACTGGAGGAACCAAATCTGGTGCAGCCTCAGGAGCCTCCTGCTCCACTGGTGTCTCATACGAACCCTCAGACGGGTCCGTCTTATAACTATCCTCTGATGGATCCTCCTCCATAGAAGTCACAGGCTCTGGGGGAGTCGTCTCAATCATCTCCTCAGAAGGATCTGACTCAATGGAGTAACTAAGACTCCTTCTAATCTGTCCTGGTACCCGTGGTCCGGAGTCCACCCTGGAGGCCTTCCTTGCATCCCCACTATCAGAAACCGTCATCTTCATCTACATCAATCTGCACTTATCTAACAGGAAAAGAGGGTCAGGAACGATCTTTCCTAGACTCTGGCTCTATTGCACGATCTAAGATAGAAAGAAAGGTCAATGGTTCCTAAATGCCCCGCAACCTCCTGTTTATAAGTGTGGCGCGCTTCACACCCATAAATAAGACTCTACTGGACACGGCTGTAGATAACTCTAGGACAGAATTGCTCTGATACCACTTCTATCACGACCCAAGCCGATGAGTCGTGACGAGTGCTTGACCTCTACTGACCAAGCACCCCTAAACTCGTACCTGAATCTTACTGAGCAACAGGGTGGCCCATATATAGTTTATAACTGAGCTATACTAACTCCTGTAAGATTAACACAATAGACTCTCCATCAAGAACTCACAACCAGCATATATATATATATATATATATATATATATATATATATATATATATATATATATATATACGTGCTGAGGATAACAGTGCAAGCCGACTAGGCCGCTACACATGCTGTACAACAAAAATAAGAGCCAACAAGGCTACATAACATCCCAACTACATACAACTATCTACAGACCTCTATGGAGCACGAGCTGTAGAAAGGACAGGACAAGGCCCCGTCATACCCATATATACATGTCAAAATAGCATACCAAAAGGGACTGCAGCTCCGAACCAAGTGGAGCGCACTGACTGTAGCTGAGTGGAAGACCTACTAAGCTGGAACGCCAGTCTGGCTACCTGAGCCTGCGGACATGAACGCAGTGTCCACAAGCAAACGGACGTCAGTACGAACAATGTACTGAGTATGTAATGCATGAATAATAACATAATATAGACATAAGGAGCATGAGATGAAAGACATAACCTATACATCTGATTGTCTCTTAAGGCGAATATCATGCATGTTTAGCTTTTAATTTCAAAACAACATCCATAAATATATATAAGTAAAATGCCCAACTATATAGGCACGGTGTTATGCTGCCCGGCCATTTAGGCACGGTGTTATCTTTGCCCGGCCATATAGGCACGGTGTTATCATCATTATCTCGTATCGTGGTGATATCATAAGCTGCCCACTACAATGGTGCTGCCCGACTATGTAGGCGTATATAATCATACATCATCATCCATAAGCCGCCCACCATAGTGGTGCTGCCCGGCCATGTAGGCACGGTAAAAAAATACATACAAATATATAAAGCATGCATGAGAGCCCAATTAAGAGCTACAACTCCATCGGAGTGACATAAGGTTGGTAACCTCCAATTTCTATTATGGAACAAACATCATCGCTATATCTCACCTCGAAGGAACAAGTAACATAAGGTGAGATCAACAACAATGAGTAAAATCAAGATTATTATGAAACAAGCTCAATAATCTCATGAGAACATCAAGAACTATAAGCTTTGAAAACTATAAAAATGGGGTCATCTTCACCATCATTATCATCATAGAAAACATCTATCTTTAGCATCATAAGAACTTTGAGAATCATGAACATCTAGCATTTTTGGGAATAAGGATATTATGGAAGTCATGTATGGGTTCATTCGAAGAGAATCATGCCTTTAGACAGAAAGGAATTTAGCCTTACATACCTGGAGCTTACTTCTTGACTTTCCAACCTACTTCCTGTCTTAAAATCTACATAAGATCATTTGTAGACTCGTGATCTACATATAAAACCATTCATAATATTGTTAGGCTCATCGTCATATGCTTGTCTTAAGCTTTCAAATAAAATTCTCTTAGAATCTGCCAAAATTCGGGCAGCATCTCATCTGCTTATATCCCTAGCCCGAATTCATAAAACCAACAAAACAACAATAATAGCAACACTAATATCAATAACATCATCATCAATACCAATATACTCAATAAAACATCTCACACGATGTTTACCCAATTTCTCAACTAATCAATCGACTTTACGAAGCTTTATCAACTAAATCTCCATAATACGATTCATAATATCAATAGTAAAGAATATCCTTACCTCAATAAAGGTTGGAAGAGCTTGAAATCTTATTTATCTTTGGTAGATTCCTTCGTCTCGTCAAGATTTGATGTTTAGAACAAGAACTACAAAACCTTATACGCTTCCCGAGCCTTGTATATAGTCCCTTTACTTTAATCCACTCACAAAGTGATCCTTCAATATTTCTTGAGTCTCTTAGATGGTTTTTGGTAGGGAGGAGTGGAGAAATGAGGCCCTAAGACCAAATTTTGGTCTTATATTGAAGTTGAAGGTCGGTTACCACCGACTTAAAATTAACCCTGCGCGATCGCGCTGGGAAGTAGTGCGGGCGCATTGGGTTGTCTGACGCCCTTCTGCGCATTCGCACCTAGTAGTGGCGCGTTCCTGTTGACCAAAACTCTAGCCTGTCAGCCAGACTTGTAACGTCCATAACTCTTTACTCCGATGTTGTATCGACGAGCGGTTTGTTGCGTTGGAACTAGACTTCATGAACTTCAACTTAGCAGGTTGATTTTCTTCAAAACTCTTCATATGCTAGAAGATATTCTTTCCCCAAGTTGGTTCAGACTAACTCAACTTCTTCAACTCATTTCTTTATAGGACCTCCCGGTATTCCTTATGTGCATTCTTTACTCCTAGAATATACTCAATAATGCTCCGCTCCTTATATTCCAAAGTTATTTTACTTAGTCATAGTTCAACATACTTACGTTAAAATTTGATAAGCGCTTCTCCGAAAGTACGGGGTGTAACACCTACCATGACTGTCGATGAGCAGAAGAGGTGGGATAAGTTTGAGAAGATGAAGCCACCACGGTATGATGGGCGTCCTGATGATGATGCCTATGAGTTTTTGGTTAGTTTCCACCACAATGAGTGTTTGCATAATTTAGGGTCTGTTGAGTCCAATGGAGTTGATTTCATTGCTATGTAGATGGTTGGCCCTGCCAAGCAATGGTGGAGGGTTTTTGTTGATACTAGACCAGCTGGGTCACCTCCACTTACTTGGGCTGAGTTATCTCAAGTATTTCTAGTGAAGTGGTTCCCCGCAGTTTGAGGGATGAGAGGTGGGAGCAGCTTGATAGGTTGGAGCAACGTCAAATGCTCATGACTGAGTATGAGATGATATTTCACTCCCTATCTTGACATGCTTTGACTGTTCTACCCGATGAGACAGAGAGGATCAGGAAGTTCATCAGGGGCCTGTCGTATCACCTTCGAGTCGCGGTGACTCATGTGGCCTCTTTGGGAGGTACTTTTCAGCAAGTGATGGATGCCGCTAGGAGTGTTGAGTCTATCAAGTGAGATCAGTTTAGGGATAGATCGGGCAAGAAGCCTCGCAGCTTAGGCAATTTTGGAGGCACCTCATCTAGAGGTAGAGGTTATCAGGGGAGGGGTTATCGCCCCCAATTTAGCAAGCTAGTTCAAGCCCTTCTAGATCCTCTCAGTAGCCTGTGTCCCGTTGCGAATATTTTAAGTGTGGTGATATCGGTCATTTCGTCAAAGAGCGCCCCAGGCTTAGACAGAGTGGTTCGCATCCCGGTCTAAAGACTTCTGCACCCAGAATACCAGCACAGCCGGCTAGAGGTAATGCACAAAGTGGTAAAGGTGATTCCCCGTCTAGTAGGGGTGGTACTTAGGCAGGTTGTGATGGTGGTCGCCGAGGTTCTCAGGCCGAGGGTGGCCGTGCTCAGTTCTATGCGTTCCCAGGTAGACCAGAGGCAGAGGTTTTTGATGCTATCATTACATGTACTATTTTGGCTTGTCATCGGTCGGCTATAGCCTTATTTGATCAGGGTTCTACATATTCTCACATGTTTACTTATTTTGCTTTGGGTCTGGATATGATGTGTGAGTCATTTGATGTTCCCATTAGAGTTTCTACTCCTATTGGGGATTCTGCAGTTATGGATCGGGTGTAGAGATCTTGTGTTGTGACCTTGATGGGATACGACACTTGGGTTGATTTGATAATCCTACACATGGTAGACTTTGACGTGATCTTAGGTATGAGTTAGTTGTCCCCTTATTATGCAATCTTAGATTTCCATTCCAAGATGGTTATGTTAGCTATGCCGGGAATTCTTAGATTGGAATGGAAGGGTACGGTTAGTTCAGCACTGAAAAGAGTAGTATCCTATCTTAAGGCTCGACGGATGGTTGATATGGGGTGTTTGGCTTATTTATCCTATGTTCAAGACACTAGCCCGATACTCATTCACTTGAGTCAGTGCCGATGGTTAGAGAGTTTCTCGAGGTGTTCCCTTCTGATTTACCTGGTGTTCCTCGCATCGTGACATTGATTTTTGCATTGATTTAAAGCCGGGCACTAAGCCTATTTCCATTCCTCCTTATCAGATAGCTCCCGCTGAGTTGAAAGAATTGAAGGGCGGTTACAGGACTTGTTGAGCAAGGGATTCATTAGACCTAGTGTTTCCTCTTGGGGTGCTCCAGTGTTGTTTGTGAAGAAGAAGGATGGGTCCATGAGGATGTGAATCGATTATCGGTAATTGAACAAAGTCACAATCAAGAACAAGTATCCCATTCCTCGGATTGATGATTTATTTGACTAGCTTCAGGGTTCATCGATCTTCAAGATTAATTTGAGATCCGATTATCACCAGTTGAAGATTAGAAAGGCGGATATTCCTAAGACAGCTTTCAGGACCTGCTCTGGTCATTATGAGTTTCAAGTCATGTCTTTTGGGCTGACTAATGCCCCGACAACTTTTATGGATCTGATGAACGGTGTCTTCAGACCGTATTTGGATTCTTTTGTGATTGTATTCATTGATGATATCTTGATATACTCTTGTAGTAGAGCGGAGCACGAGCAACATTTGAGGATTGTGCTTAAGATCTTGAAGGATAAGAAGTTGTACGCCAAGTTTTTGAAGTGTGAGTTTTGGCTCAGTTTTGTAGCGTTCCTTGGGCATGTGGTGACCAATGATGGCATTATAATGGACCCTCAGAAGATTGAGGCGGTTCTTGATTGGGTTAGGCCTACTTCGGTTACCGAGATTTGGAATATTGTTGGTCTCGCTAGCTACTATTGGCATTTTGTAAAGGGATTTTCAGCTATAGCATCTCCTTTGACCAGCTTGACCCAAAAGAATGTACCTTTTCAGTGGTCGGATGAGTGTGAGGCGAGCTTTCAAAAGCTCAAGACTTTGTTGACCACGACTCCAATTTTGACTCTTCCTATGGAGGGAGAGGGCTTTACCGTATATTGTGATGCTTCGCAGATTGGCCTTAGTTGTGTTCTAATGGATAAAGGGAAGGTTTTAGCTTATGCTTTAAGGCAGTTGAAGGTGCACGAGAAGAACTACCCCACTCATGGCTTGGAGTTGGCGGCGGTGGTCTTTGCATTGAAGATTTGGAGGCGCTACCTCTATGGTATGCATTGTGAGGTGTTTATTGATCATAAGAGTCTTCAACATATTTTTAATCAGAAGGATCTAAATTTGAGGCAATGGAGATGGTTGGCATTGCTCAAGGATTATGACATGTCCATTCTTTATCATCCGAGCAAGGCCAATGTAGTGGCGGATGCCCTGAGTCGAAAGACAGTGAGTATGGGTAGCCTCACATGTCTATAGATTGGAGAGCGACCTTTGGCTATGGATGTTCAGGCCTTGGCCAATAGCATGGTTAGACTTGATATTTCGGAACCTGGCAAGGTTCTGGCTTGTGTGGAAGCACGGTCCTTGTTAGAGCAGATTAGAGCCCATCAGTTTGATGATGCAAAGTTGTACAAAATTCGAGATAAAGTGTTGAAGGGAAAGGCAAGGAAGGCAAGACTTGACGATGAGGGTATTTTGAGGATCAAGGGTCGTGTATGTGCACCTCAGGTTGGGGATTTGACCAAGTTGATCATGGATGAGTCTCATAGCTCGAGGTATTTTGTTCATCCGGGACCTACAAAGATGTATCGGGATTTGAAACATCATTACTGGTGGTGTAGCACGAAGAGGGATATTGCGAAATTTATGTCTTGATGTTTGAATTTTCTACAGGTGAAGTACAAGCACCAAAAGCCTGGTGGGATTTCTCAGAGGATGCCCATTCCTGAGGGGAAGTGGGAGCGGATCGCTATGGGTTTTGTGGTAGGGTTACCACGGAGTTTGGGAAAATTTGATGCTATTTGGGTGGTTGTGGATCATTTGACCAAGTCAGCTCATTTCATACCAGTTCAGGCTACTTACAACTCTGAGAAGCTGGATAAGATCTATATTCGAGAGGTAGTTCATTTACATGGAGTGCCCATCTCTATCATATCTGATCGAGGGACTCAGTTCACATCTCATTTTTTGCAGACATTGCAGAAGGAGTTGGGTACCCGGGTGGAGCTTAGTACAGCATTTCACCCTCAGACAGATGGTCAATCCAAGCGGACTATTTAGGTCCTTGAGGATATGTTGCGGGTCTGTGTGATTGCTTCGGTGGTCATTAGGACTAGTTCTTGCCTTTGGCAGAGTTTGCTTATAACAACAGTTATCATTCGAGCATTGAGATGGCACCATTTGAGGCGTTGTATGGTAGGACGTGTCGTTCTCCGATTGGTTGGTTTGATGCTTTTGAGGTAAGACCTTGGGGTATGGATTTGTTATGGGATTCATTATATAAGGTTAAGCTGATTAAGGAGAGGCTTCTTACAGCCCAGAGCAGACAGAAGAGTTATGTGGACCAGAAGGTACGTGACTTAGAGTTCATGGTTGGTGAGCGGGTATTGCTCAAGGTTTCACCCATGAAGGGTGTGATCAGATTTGGGAAGAAGGGCAAGTTGAGCCCTAGGTACATTGCTCCTTTTGAAATTGTCTAGAGGCTTGTAGACGAGTCCTGTATATGGTGTGCCACTGTGATAGCTAGTGTTTATTTATATCCAGATTATGGCCTTGCCGATTTGTCGGTATTGTCTGTGTGCAGGTAGGCCCTATCGGCCTAAGTTGAGGGTTACCCCTCCAGAGTTACAGATTCAGAGTGGTTCGTTCGAGCCGAGTGTGGCATCAGGTGCAGGCCACGCCTCTCTAGATTTAGGGCATGACGAACTTGGTATCAGAGTAGTTCTGTCCTAGGGTTGTCTACGAGCCATGTCCGGTAGAGTCTTGTTTATGGGTGTGCAGCGCGCCTGATGGATATAAATTAGTCATGTAATTTTGTATATAAAAAATAAGATTTATAAATAAAACATGAGTAATACTATCATATTCCCGCATATCTTCTAACAAATCTTGCAGGAAAAAGATTACAAGAGAAATAAAGAGAAGGAACAAATTGCCAAAGAAAAGAAGAAAACCATTATGCATCTACAACTCCGTAGACACATCCGTGAAAATTTACAGTCACATCTATGGCATCCACAGACGCGTCCGTCACCACAGTCGCATCTATGGCATCCATAGACGCGTCCGTCACCACAGTCACATCTATGGCATCCACAGACGCGTCCGTCACCACAGTCGCATCTATGGCATCCACAGACGCGTCCGTCACCACAGTCGCATCTATGGCATCCACAGATGCATCTATGGAGAAAAAGTCAGGCATCCATTTCTATAAGTAGCAAGCTACTCTGAAGACAAAGGGCATCCAATATTTAGCAAGATACAAGAATTAGTCTTGGCCCATTTCGCTTCTTTTTGTTTTTGTAGGATAACATTTTCTATTTTTTTAGTTTTTCTTACTCCATAATGGAGTAATTTCTTTCTGTTGGGATAGTTGAGGATAGCTTGATATATTCATAATACTATCTCGCTTTTATATGTTCTTGGCTTGAAACTTTTATTTATATTTCAAATCGGCTTTGGAATGATTATTTCAATTCATTATTATCACGTCTAAATATTTTATCTCTAAGTTATTCTTATATTAATTTTGTAATTCTCGCGGAGCAACATTAATATATAATAACCAATGAGTAAAATAGCAGAGTGAGACTAATTTTTAGTATTATTATTCCAAATCTTTATCTAATTTCTTTTAATCACGGAGGGATTGACTCAAATAAGTTTATTGATTTAAATGGTCTTTATTTTAGTCTAATTCTCACCGAGGGATTGACTCAAATAACTTTATTGATTTAAATGGTCTTTATTTTATTTCTTTCAGTCCTACTTCTCACGGAGGGATTGACACAAATAATTTTATTGATTTAAAGGCTAATCGCAAGAGGTCTTTACTCCTGTAGCACAATTCAAGAAAGAAAATATTTCAGTTTAATCGTCACTAGTTTTAAAGCAATTAATTGACATAACCTCACGGAGTGTTAATTAATTATTTATTTCTTAGTGTGAAAATATAATTGTATTAGCAATAAGCAATTATTCCTTAGAGAAATGCATGTAGAAACTGAGATTTATCGAAAAAATATATCAAGTGAATTCAGCAGTTCCCAACTCTTTTTATATATAACTTTTCCGGAAGTGATTTGTTTTTAATTTAAGTAATTTTAATTTCAAAAACTCACCTTTCATCAATTTGATTCTATCAAATAGTAACAAAGATAATACAAATCTGTAGCATAGGTGGTTCCAATCTCTGTGGGACGATATCTTAAATTTTACTATAATTTGACAGAGTACGAGCAGAAAAATCTATACACATTGGCCTCATCAAATTTTTGGCGCCGTTGCCGGGGATTGGTAAACATCTACTTCAGATTAATTATTTTATTACTACTTTGATATATATATTTTTTTTTTGCTATAGATTCAAGTATTTTATTTCCTGGTACTTGACAAGTGCTAGGGGACTAAAACTCAAAGTATTATTATTATATTAATATTATAATATTATATTGATATTATAATATTAGTTTTTTATTATTATTATTTTATTATTAGTATTATATTATATATATATATATATATATTTATATTTTGATATTATTACTCTATATATTATCATTATTTTACTATCTTCATTTTTTTTCTAGCACATAACAAGTGTTAGGGAGAAAGACTTGAAAAAAAATCCTGAAGAGAACTCATTGCATGCACCTTCAAAATGAATCTTAATCAACCACGTAGAAATCTTGTCGGAAGTCATTGTCAAGTGATTATCACTTGTAACGTTTGTGGTGGGAACCATCGGACATTGAATTGCCCATCAGTTATTTATGAATATGAAGATGATTGCGAACTCTTTGATGAGTTCTCATATGGTGATTTCGAGAAATCAGAAGACATTGAAAAATTACCGATTAGAATCAACCAAAGGTCAGTTACTTGTGATTATTATGGTGAAAATCACCTCAGTCATGAATGTCAAGCAGGTAACACTTTCTCATATGGTGGTTCTCGGAGACTGAAAGACCTTGAAGAATTAATTGATAAAATAAGTCAGAGGTCAGTCACATGTGATTTTTGTGGAGGCAACCACCAAAGCTTTGAATGCCAAATAGGTAACACAATCTCATACGGTATTTCTGAAAAACTAAAAGACATTGAAGAATTAATCCATCAAAGGAAAATCAAAGATATTGAGGAATTAATCAATCAAAGGTCTGTTATTTGTGAATATTGTGGTGGAAGTCACCTTAGTCATGAATGCCAATCTGGTAATCCTATCTTTTTTAATTCATTTTATGAACAATCTCGTTATGTTTCAAGCTCTTCCAGATGTAATGATTTTTATGGGTATAATTGCAATTCAGAATGCTATGAACACCCAAATTTTGTATGGAATCAAAATAAGGCAAGCCAACCATCACAAGAAGAGAATAAAAGCTTGAAAGAATATGTGCATAATTCTACAGAAGAGAAATATGCACATAATCATACAGTCATAACTAGCCTAACAACTAAATTAAATCAATTGGTAAATTTGGCAATCTCCTTAAGTTGTGATGATAAACACTTAAATGAAACAACATCATGTGAGGATGGATCAACTTGAGAAGATGAGCTTTATGAGAAAGATGCTACAACTCAGAAAGGAAATCTAGATCCAATGGAGATAGCTAACAATGAAGGTTTGATTGAGTTTGAATTATCTGTTGGTGATCAATGCATACCTCATTTTTCTTATCCACATAAATTGACTAATTTGAAAGAACATGAAAATGAAGAGGTCATAAGCACGAATGAAATTAATGAATATTCCTTTGATTATTATTCTTAAACTTCTTTAGATGAATATGACTTTGTTGATTTTATTATTGGAGATTTTCAGGAAAATACATGCAATGATTTGGTAAAAGAATGCAAAATTAAATGTGGGATCACCATGTATGAGAGATCTTCCCCTCAAGGTATGGCCAACAAAAAACGAGATTTGAAAAAAACAAAAATGTTATTATGATGTTCTTAGCCAAATGAACTCCACAAGGAACCAAAAAAAGCGAAAAAGAAAAGTTTTCTTTGATTCACAATTAGGGGTGGAGTACACAAGTTCTCAGAAAAAAAAAAAAAAAGATTTAAGGGAGATTCTTTACCCCTCTTGTTTTAAAGTATGTGTCATGAGGACATGACACAATTTAAGTGTGGGGGTAGAAGAACATATTTTTATATATGTATTTTTTTTCTTTCTTTTAATCTTTTTTCAAGTTATATAATTGATTTTTATGATTATTATTATTTTTCATGAGTTTTTTTTCCTTCAATTTTTCTTTTATCTTCCCGTAGCCATTGGGGATGAAGCAACGGAACTTTATAAGTCCAGTAAGAAGGAGTGAAAGTGCACTTGATTAATTGAGTTGGTTAATATCCATATCAATGTACAACTAGAATACAAAATGATGGCCTCTGCAAAAACAATGTCACTTATACAGGAGTAACTCCATAGTGATTGGCATGCCTGAGTGACTGGTTAATCAACTGTTTTTTTTTTCATTATTGGCACAGGTAATTTTCTAGTTTATATTCAAGCTAGGCTCTGAAATTTAACAGAGTTAACAAATGAACTTATTGCATACAGAGGTGTGGTTGCAGTTTCTTTCAAGCTTTCCTCTGCAGTTGTATATTTGAAAGCCAAAAAGATTTTGATTTTTTCTTATATATATAGAGATAAAAAAAATTTCCCTATTATAATTATACCTTTTGTAAATTGGTAATTTACCAAAATAATTTTTATCATCCTATGTCAAATATATATTTTCTTTAGTTACCACATAACTTTCTTGTTTGTGAGTTTATTTTTGTGAAGGCAAGAACAAGTATCTTCAACATTTAGTAGGACATCCTGAGATTGAGAAACATTATGGTCAAAAGCAAGGAGAATTCACAATCTTTATGCTAGAACTTTGCCTGAATGTCTTTCAAGGCGAAATTCTAGAAACACTGATTTTTGAAAAATGAAATTAGGCTCTCTTTGTTTATCTCAACCTTTTATAAATATTGCACCAAAAAAAAAATAACCTTAGCATCCATTTTGAAGACTATAACCTATTTTATTTCTTTGAAAACCTACACACTGCCCAAATTTAAATACACAAATTCATCCTTATAATTTAAAAAGTCCTTTTTCAGAAAATAAGTTTGGAGCTCATTTTGAAAAAGAATCAGAATTATTGAAAAAAAAAAGCTACAATTTTATGTACAAACATTAGAAAAGTACCTCGAAAATAAAGAAAAAAAAGGGAAAAGATGAAAGATAAAGAAAAAAAATGTATCTGAAAAGGTTGATCTTAGAAATATTGTACTCCAAAGCTGGAAAAGCCAAGTCACTATAAATATAACCTTTATCCTACCAGCCTGAAGGCAACATTACTAGCCAGAAAAAGACCTAAAAGATTTTAAAAATCAGTGTTTAGTTTACATTAGTTGAGATAGACATAAAGGGCAAGCCTATGGACAAAAGATGAAGAATAATCAGCGCAAATGTTCATAAATTTATCAATTCGGAGAAGTTCCAAACAGTAAGAAGATGCAGCTCTTGTTGAATAAAAATAAAAGCAAAAACAAGGTAAAGATTGGATAAGTATAGAAAAATTATAAAGTTTGAATATGATAAATTTTATTTGATTAAATTTTCATTTTACAGGATTAGTAATAATTTCTAAAAATATTCCGATATATATATATATATATATATATATAAACTCTTTTCCTCGAGGACGAGTAAAAATTCAAGTGTGGGGGAATTTGATGGATATAAATTAGTCATGTAATTTTGTATATTAAAAATAAGATTTATAAATAAAACATGAATAATACTATCATATTCCCGCATATCTTCTAACAAATCTTGCAGGAAAAAGATTACAAGAGAAATAAAGAGAAGGAAAAAATTGCCAAAGAAAAGAAGGGAACCATTATGCATCTACAACTCCGTAGACACATCCGTGAAAATTTACAGTCACATCTATGGCATCCACAGACGCGTCCGTCACCACAGTCGCATCTATGGCATCCACAGATGCGTCCGTCACCACGGTCGCATCTATGGCATCCACAGACGCGTCCGTCACCACAGTTGCATCTATGGCATCCACAGACGCGTCCGTCACCACAGTCGCATCTATGGCAACCACAGACGCGTCCATCACCACAGTCGCATCTATGGCATCCGCAGACGCGTCTGTCACCACAGTCGCATCTATGGCATCCGCAGACGCGTCTGTCACCACAGTCGCATCTATGGCATCCACAGACGCATTCGTCACCACAGTCGCATCTATGGCATCCACAGACGCATCCATTACCACAGTCGCATCTATGGCATCCACAGATGCGTCTATGGAGAAAAAGTTAGGCATCTATTTCTACAAGTAGCAAGCTACTCTGAAGACAAAGGGCATCCAATATTTAGCAAGATACAAGAATTAGTCTTGGTCCATTTCTCTTCTTTTTGTTTTTGTAGGATATCATTTTCTATTTTTTTAGTTTTCTTACTCCATAATGGAGTAATTTCTTTCTGTTGGGATAGTTGAGGAAGCTTGATATATTCATAATACTATCTCAGTTTTTATATGTTCTTGGCTTGAAACGTTTTATTTATATTTCAAACTGTGCTGGAATGATTATTTCAATTCATTATTATCACGTCTAAATATTTTATCTCTAAGTTATTCTTTTATTAATTTTGTAATTTTCGTGGAGCAAAATTAATATATAATAACCAATGAGTAACATAGCAGAGTGAGACTAATTTTTGGTATTATTATTCCAAATCTTTATCTTATTTCTTCGAGTCCTAATTTTCACCGAGGGATTGACTCAAATAAGTTTATTGATTTAAATGGTCTTTATTTTATTTCTTTGAGTCCTAATTCTCCTTTGAGGGATTGAATCAAATAAGTTTATTGATTTAAATGGTCTTTATTTTATTTCTTTCAGTCTTAATTCTCACGGAGGGATTGACTCAAATAATTTTATTGATTTAAAGGCTAATCGCAAGAGATCTTTACTCCTGTAGCACAATTCAAGCAAGAAAATATTTCAGTTTAATCGTCACTAGTTTTAAAGCAATTAATTGACATAACCTCACAGAGTGTTAATTAAATATTTATTTCTTAGTGTGAAAATATAATTGTATTAGCAATAAGTAATTATTCCTTAGAGAAATGCATGTAGAAACTGAGATTTTATCATAAAAATATATCAAGTGAATTCAGCAGTTCCCAACTCTTTTTATATATAACTTTTCCGAAAGTGATTTGTTTTTAATTTAAGTAATTTTAATTTCAAAAACTCACCTTTCATCAATTTGATTCTCTCAAATAGTAACAAAGATAATACAAATCTGTAGCATAGGTGGTTCCAATCTCTGTGGGACGATATCTTAAACTTTACTATTGACAAAGTACGAGCAGAAAAATCTATACACGTTGGCCTCGTCAGCGCCACACTTATAAACAGGAGGCTGCAGGGCATTTAGGATGGCCTTCTTTGTATCGTAGATCTTGCTATGGAGCTGAGTCATAGGGTGTAAATCATTAACCTTGACCTCTGTTGTCTTATAGTTTGACGACGACTCTTTCAGAAAGGACTACGGGTGATTCGAGGATTGTAGTGATGACAGGGGAAAAGAAAAGGAGTGATATTAAAGAGGAACCTAGAGTGGAATCTATTGTTAGACAATGGGTTAAAATTGTGGATATGTTGATAGTACGGTGGAAAAAGATATGTTGTGGTAATAAGGTAAAAGTATGATTAATCAGGAAGGGCATGTGTGGGGAACATAGTTCGATGAAGAGACTATATCTACAGAATTACGAATGATGGGTATTAAGAGGAATTAGTAAGATATGAATGACTTGTGAGTAAGGGAAAATAGTATAGTACAAGGGGATGAACAATGACATTAGGAACAATTATTGTGGTAATATTGTTTGTACACCCTTGAGGGTGGTATTGTTATAGTATATGTAATTCTGTTAAGATAAATTTTGAAGTATTCTGATGGGACTTAAAAAGAAGAGAAGTTCAATGGGATTTTCAGTTGGGTAATAGCGAAGGACTGTAGTTATATTGTGAGTGGTTATCAACCTTAGAAGTGTTTTATTAATGAGACATCAATATGATTAGATGGGAGTTGTATTTCCCCTCGAGGTAAGACGTGGAAAGGAAACGTATGTGTTTAAATATGATCCTTGAGTGTGAATATGCCAATGATTTACGAGCAGAAAGAGGTCAAATAGGAATTACAGAAATGGAAAGAGTATCAATTATAAGGATGATGATGTCTAAAGTCTCAAAGGGATATGATACGGAACGCAAGATTTCTCCAAGTATAGTTATTGTTTCGAATATTAAAAAGGGATATGATTAGTTCGCAGAGGTAAAAGAACGATGTATGTCACTTAATGAGCTAGATATTGACGAGGGCTTTTGTCACGACCCAACTAGGGGCCGTGACGAGTACCCGATACTTGTACCGAGCACCCCTTACCTATCATTTTACCTGTACCTCTTAGCAAGTCGTATGAACAGTACCGTATTTTTTTTTTTCTCTCGGGCGAACATTAACATTAGCAGCGTCATTATGAACATAGACTAGTTAGCTTCGCTATCGCTTCATACAATGAAACACTAAGATGCCAAAATACCACATATTTAATCGTACATAATCGATCGTACATATCCGTCTACGAGCCTCTAGACATAGTACACTTATACATAGAGAGGGCGAGTATCTTGTCGTGCCCGAAAATATACACAAAAGAGTACCACGAAGTGAGGCTCGGGACAACCGGAGCGCCGTCATGTACGGCCGGTAGAGCTCTAAAGATCAAATCCGCCTGTCCGCCGACTCGCGCGGCATGAAACGCGAGCGTCCACAAGAAGGGACGTCGCACAAATAGTGTACCGAGTATGTAAGGCATGGATAGTAATATGCGAAAAACATAAATCATGTATAACGACATAAATGAATTACAACACATGTTCTGGGATAGAAACATAACCTGTACATATAAGTGCCCTTGGGCAGATGCCGTGCTTTCTTAGCTTTCCTTACTCATATATATATACATATATACATAAAAATAGGATATATCATATTGCGAGGCGTCGCGGCCCGATCCATTTAACCATAAATATGCACATCCCGCGTCCGGGCATCCCGCGTCCGGGACGATATCATGTCATGTAATGCCAACTGATCAGGTGGATACGCGTATATAACGCTCTGCCCTTATCTCTAACTTCCCCGTAAATATATGCATGTTTCATGTACAAATATCGGCGTCTATAGCGTCCTGGCTCTTTCATCATATACATATACTTATATCATATACATATAATTAGCGTCTATAGCGCTCTGATTCTTTTTGTCACATGCACATACTTATATCATATATATATTTACCAGCGTCTATAGCGCTCTGATTCTGCTATCATATACATATACTTATATCATGTGTATTTATCAGCGTCTATATAGCGCTCTGATTCGGTTATCATATACATATACGTATGTCGAGTACACACATCAATCGGGGTCGTAAGGCATAATTCCATGTATTTAAAATCCTTAGAATAGTCATTACCTACAATAGCATTGGGATATCCAGAATTAGTTTAACATTCTCATATTTTCATTGTCATAGCAAAATATATCGTCTACATATCTAACGTAGGCACTTCTCTCACCTTTGGCTTCATCGTTATCGCTATAAGATCACATTCATCAGGGATACTTTTGCACTAGGATGATACCGTACTTATCGTTCGACAATCGGGACAAGGGTCGAAGATTTCCTTAGGATTCTAATCCAAAACAAGTCAAGCGAAACGATAGGAAAATTCCGGGAACACTGGGCCCACCTCGGGCCGAGTGAGATAGCGTACAAAATTTACATATGTTACGTGTCATGGCGTTATTTAGAATGGTTTTAAGGTAATCGGGTCCTCTTATGCAAGTTCTATTGGTTAGGAGGTCTTTCCAACATTTCGCGCACTTTCTAGTTCGGTTCCGAAGGAAAAAGGGAAAACTTTGGATGCGGACTCCGGGGAATAGAGTTGTCCCCGAGGCTCGTACCCAACTTATTACGTCTAAGACATGCCATAGAAAGAAGGGTGAAACCTTACATACCTCTTTCCACTCCTTTTGCTATTCCAAATTCACGTCGTAATCTCGTCAAAATCGCAAATTGGTCATGTTTACCAAAACTCTTATTAGGGTTCTTAGAATTGGAATCTTAAGGAAACACTTGGCTACCGAAATTTCGGTAAAGACTTCCTCCGTAAATATACCATCCTCAACATTCAATATAGCCAAATTTCTCATCAATCACAATTCGGGAATTCAAACCCGGCCAAACTATTAACATAATTCAACAATCACACTAGCAATTCACATATTCCATTCAACCGCACGATCTCAATTTACTACTTTCTTCAAAACCTTCCGACTTCAATAAACACAATAACAACCTTATAATATATATTCCAACAACGTCATACTAATACCATTTCTTACTACCCATGCAAGAACGTTGTCTTTCAATATACAAAATCTTCCAATTATCAATATACACACACGGCCACATACTATAATTTCCAACTTCCACTAATTCATTCAACTTTCACTTCTAATACAAATTCCACCATAACTACAACTAGATTACCACATAAAATTCAATTCATATTTCCTACACATTGACACACACTTACGGCCAACTTTCAAACAACACACCCACTTCACAAACTTTCATGTTTTCATAAATTCTACTTATTTCTACATATCATTTACAACCATAACAACCAAACACTAGACAACATAATTGAATCATGACTCCTACACACATATATATATGCACGGCCATGTACTATATTTCTCTCCTTCATGAATTTCATCCATTTTAGCATACCACAACACACATAAACCTTATATAACACACAAAACAAAATTAATACTCACCTTTCTTCTTCACTTCTCCCTTGGCTACAACTTGGCAACTTGTATGATTGTGAGTTTTTCTTGCTTCAACAACAACTCCACCTTGTTAAGGACCCTCTACTTGGTAGAAAGTAATTTTTGAAGGAATTTTTTTTTTTTTATCAATTTTCCTTGGAATTTTTCTCTTGGCCGAATGGCCTATAGATTTTCTCCTTCTTTGTTTTGTTCTTCTTTTCTTGAAAATTCTAGAGGTTATGTGATAAAGATGACTTAGTCATCTTATTTATTGACCAAATTTTGTTCAATGTGGGCTTGGACCCTATGCATGGCCGGTTGGGCCTTCCATTTTCTTTTAAAAAAATGTCAAGCCCACTTTATATTCTTAGCTAGTTCTTGTAATTTATGGAAACAATTTTTCCAACTTCCAACTTTGCCCTTCGTCTTTCTTCCATATTCCCACGAGTCATATTGCGAATTTCCCTTTATGCCCTTGACCTTCCTCATTAATTCCACTTCTAAATTTTTTTACAAGCAGCTCATATGCCAAACAAAATAAAATGTGGCCTTGCTTATTGTCTTCTCGCGATTGTCTTGAATTATCCGATTGCACAAAATGCGGGATATAACAGCTTTCTCATCGTACAAAGTATATTGGCAAGATGTTATACAAAGGTACGAGTATAAGGATATATGAAACATGAGTTATTTCGCAGGTATGTATAAGACAAAGGTACTAAAAATTTCCCTCCAGAAGTTTTACCATCACAGGATTATTGAGCTAGTAATACAAGGCCGAATAGTTAATGAAGGAAGCGAGAGATATTCTTGAAGAATTAACTGTATGATGGGAAATGAATGAGTATGAAGTCGCAAGTTGATATAAGATATGCCTTTCACTGATGAGACGAACTTGTAGTCCAAAAGAGACCTGTCAAAAGAATGAGCATTGATGTAACAAAGAAAAGAAGGAACGTTAACAATTTGGGCAGATTTTTGAGAAGAGACTCTTGTGCTAGATACCATTGCAGTGATTGGGTGGGTGAACAAGTAATAGAAAAAAGATGATTGCTGGAAGACGGTAAGGAAAATTTTTGAAGATCTCTTCGATGAAATATTAGGCCATCCAAGACCAGTACATCTATGAAAATATGTGACCCTTTATATGTGCATGCAACTGACCAGATAGACTTAGAAGACGAACAGTTATGGTTAAGATTGGTCGCAGAAATTACTGGGAGTAAATACTAGCCATAAAAAGGAGAGTTAAATGGAATGTCAAATATAGAGTAGCAGGTTAACATCTTAAGGAGGGAAGACAAGACGACAGGTATAGGATTTGGGGTATGCCTCGTTAGAAGATGGAAAGATAATAACAAAGCAATTGGAAACTACCTCAAAGGGATATTACGCTAGCAGGCCGATAAGGTATAAGGACGATTTGACGATAAACATGACCAGTCAGTCATATGCATATTAAGGTAAAGATTGGAAGATAGCACTTTAAGGAAGGAATTACTTAAAGTTTCAACATAAGGGTGTAATAGGAAGTTCAGTACTGGAGAAACAGAGAAGGATTGAGTATGACGACACTAGAAGTAAATAAGGGACTAAGATAAGAAGTTAAGCGAAATAGCTACCGCGAGCTAGTCATATGGATACGAAGTTCCAACATCGCATACCGGTTAGGAAAGTATTGTACAGGGAAAGCCTTAAAGGCAAAGGTATTCGGGTCGGGATCTAGTAACGTCTTTGTTGAGGGAAAGATGCAGAGTTAACAATAGAAGAGGATTGAAATGGAAATGAACTATTTGAAGGCATGCAAGTACTTGACAGTAGCAGCCTACGATGAAAAAGAATAAATGTGTATGATTATCTGGAAGCCAAAGCTTATAGATGATATGAGAATTTCCAGCATAGAATACTCAGGATGTAAAGGAATTAAAGTCGCGTTGTAAGTAAATGGAATAAGATGGACCTAAATAAGGAGTAAGTTCGTGTAAGATAGCTTCATTGCATTAAGATGAATAAGGATAGACCTAGCACCGAAATGGATTTATTCATTCTGGAAGGTAACAGAAGGATATGGAATTATATACCACAGAGATGATATAAGTATATGAGAAGCTTGCCAAGATCACTATAGAGCTTCAACTGGTGAGCGTGGCGTAGTGAAGAATAGCAATAGGAAAATATGATATATGTTGGGAAAACTTGAGTAAAGACATAGTAGCCTAGAGATGGTATATCTCTTAAACCAAAACTCGAAAGAGGATTCAGGAAAAGTGTATCTTAGCAAGAAGGATTCCTAAGATATCAAAACCAACTTTATGTTAAATGTAGTAAGGGTAGATGATCTATTTGGAGGCAACAAAGATGTATCATGACCTTAGTGGATTGATAAAAAGGAAATGTCACAGATTTCGTGGCTAGTTAATAAATAAACAGAAGCCTAGAGACTGAAGTAACATATGGATATGTTGTTGAGGAATGAAGGAATGATCAGTATGGATTTTATAATTGTAACATGTAAGTTATATATGTTACGGTTCATTTTTACGCGACTTAAGGCATAAAAGCTACTATGAGGTTGTTGGTGCTCTAATTGGATTTTAGTATTTTTAGAGTCGCCACCTAATTTATTAAAGGAAAACTAGGAAAACCGGGTAAAAGATTTTTCAAGCAAGAGAGAAATCTTTTGGTACCAAAGTTCGAGGTAAGGGTTCTGGTGATCCCCTAGGGAAGGTTTTACGCACCCTAGTATTAAAGATCCGTAGAATACAGTTGACCTACGGGCTTCAATGTGTGATTAAATGAATTTATTTGCTTAAAAGTGTTTAGTTTTCCGGAAAAAAAAAATTCATTCATTTGTATCATAAACTCGAGAAATTTTTTGGCAAAAAGTCCCCTTTAAAAAGGGGGTTTTGGGTTTAAAAATCTGCGAAAGTGTTCAACTCACTTTATTGCCGGACTAGGACACACCCGGGATTTCTCCCGAGTAGAGTCACTACTATTCTAGTCTTAATAAAATGAGTTTAGTTCTTATGGGTTTTATTATACATATATATAGAAAAATATGGAGTATATCTCCGATTTTTGCACGTATATATATAAAGAAAGCACAAGTGTTTATTTAAGTCTAATTTTATCATTGAAGCTCATATAATCAGTCCATATTCTAAGTCTAAATCCGTCTTGACCTCAAGCCAGTCCAATAAATTCCTTTGTTTTTTCAGCCCAATAAGTTTTGGGCTTCCAGTCCCAAACAACAGTCTCATTTTTTAAGAGGTTCCATGAGTCAAAATTCTAGTTTTTGTCCAAAGTTTTTCATTTACAAATCAATTTAAGTCCAGAAAATTGTTCTTTTGGTATACGAAAAATGCCAATTTTTGAAGTCAAACTCTTCTCCTAGCTTCGTCTCCATTTTAGGTGAACCCGTCAAACCGTTTTATCATTTTTTCATCTCGGGTTTAAAGCCCAAAACTTGTTACTTAAAATTTGAAAATCCTTTTTGCATTGATCCAGTTTTAGACTTAACCAAAACTCCATTTTTATCATACACTTAGCCATAGTATTACACCAATTTTAAACCCAAAATCAAACCAAGTTTCGATTTCACGCAAAAATTGATCATTATCCGAGTTTGAAAAAAGCTTTGGCGACTACCTAAAAATACTATGTGTTCCTCCTAAGTTCTAGCATGCACAAGGGTTTCATTATTTACACATTTAGTACATATACAATATATACATGCTAGGTATATATGGAATAGAGAAGGGAAGAAAGTAAAATTTTAACTGATGGGCCTACCCAAGCCCATCAGTGTAATTTTCACCCATAACTGGTCCTTCAAATGCAAATATTAGCTTTCCTTATTTTTCTACAATCGGACTCGATCAAGAGAAGGATGTTCGGCCTCAAGCCCAATAGATTTATGCAACGAGTAGTCGGCCCAAGAAATAATTCCATGCCATAAAAGGGGGAAAAAAAGAAGGTAATGGGTTAGAAAGTATCTAAACTATATTATGCGAATAAGAAGAAATTTAAAGACTAAGTGAACATTGAAGCAAACATGGATACACAGATATACATACGCAGTCAATATATATATATATATATACCCTTAACAAATTCCACCAGTTGAACAAATAATTTACTCAAAGCCCAAAAAGGAACAGTCATGGTTTAGACCGAAATAAATCGAGTATTGAAACTAAACAGTGTTAAGAGTAGTGCAGGCCCACAAAGTGAATGTCTAAGGTGAGGACAGATTTGGCCCAAACTTAGCATGAATGTCAAGTCTCAGAATTTACTCAAAGGGTATACAAAATATACTTCCTTGTCTACACTATGGTGTATACAAGTCAAGTCATGTATATTCGGTATACACCTAGTATAACAACACATATGTCAACAATACATAAAAGGAAAAGGCATATTGACTTTCATGGACACCAAGCTTAGTAAGATAACCACTTAGCAAATTTCAAGCACACAGTCCATAAACACATATTTCCACACTCTTGAGATAACAAAAAATAAATAAATTTAGGTTTTGCAAAAGAAAGTAAATAAAAAGAAACTGCTTCTACCAATTGGAATAGTCTAAGCATACTGATCCTCTTCTTCATTTTTGAGGGTTTCATAGTATATAGTTTCATATAGGGGAACCCCAGCAATCAAAATAAAGAGAGAATTGACCGAGTTTGGTTAGAAACTCTAAGTCTTATCCCCTTTTCTTGGTCCTAGGTAAGTCACACCTATGATCCTTCATATTCAAATGAACACCTCTTGTTGATGATTTACAAATCTTATTTTATTTACACAAGTATAACAAACTTGACTATGAGTAGACCGGGTGTAAGTATTTCAAAGAAAAGATTTTTTTTTTTGAAGACCCCAAGTTTTTAAGTACAAATAGCATAGACAGACCATAAGTAGAGGCAAACAAGAGCTTCAACATCAGCATTTAAACAGGTAAACAGGATATCACTTTTTACTCTTAGACAGACCCAATTCTAAGGACATAATATTCTACTGGTTCTCATAATATAATTAGTATGTCCACTAAACACTCAGAATAGAACGGCACAATTAAGCAAGCACACAAGCAAGGGCTGTCAAATGGCTGAGGGTTTGTGATGTATATGGCCTCTTTTAAGTAAAATCAAACTCAACTAGAGACAAGGTTTAGTTAAATGTACAAACCAAACTCAATCAACTACCAACCGTGATTCAACAGGCTTGTATGAGACAAACACATACCAAACAATATTTGATAATCAGTTAAGGGCATGAACATGATTAGAAAACCATAAACCAATTGAAACTTAGACAGCTTGAAGGACAGGCAGGATCAACATTCATGACTCCATGAACCATAAACTAGGCAGATACTTTTATATAGGATTAACATATTACAAGTTAACTGATCTTGAACAAGTATACGCTTTGACACATCAACAGAAACCAACTTATCTCAGGCGTAGCAAGCATTTAGGCATGATTATCAAGCTGATTCTAAATTTGGACATGACCAATAGATACTATGCACCCTTACTCCTAACTAAAGCATATAGCAGGATTAATACTAGCCATAAATACCTAATTTTATATAAATAGAATTTAGCAAACAGCTAATCTACGCTAACAATATAATCTATCTAAGCTACATGATTAAACAGTTAATTAATCACAGAATATACTAAAGCAAAATGAAACTAAGATTAACCATACAAAAGTAGAAAATAAACTCACATGAAGGCAGTTTTAAACATGAATACTAAATAATAGGAAATATAACTAAAAGGAAAGGGAATTAACTTTTTGAAGTGCAGCCCGTCATCGAGAATAGACCTTTGGAGACCCCTTTTGCTCCTCAACCTCACAACTTAGCCACACAAACAAAGAAAAAAGTACTTAAAATTTTAACTTAACCCGAAATTCAAAGTTTCAAAGCAATTTTGCCAAAACATAAGAAAAATCGAGTTTTTTGGTGAATATGTGTAATATTCGATATACCCCTCTCTCAAAATGTGTGAATTGGGGGTTCTATTTATAGAACCCAATATGAGAAAAAACCTAATCTCAAACGATGTGGGACTTCATCAACTTTTGGAGCAAAATCCCTCAAATTCTAGCATTAACGGCTAGGATCTAAACGAAACAAAGTGCGAAGGGTCAGATTTGACCCAAAATAAGGTAATCCAACGTGTTCTTCATGAACCAATTGAATTTGAGGGTTTCAAACGAGTCAAGACAATGGGATTCGTACTCTTTTGACCATAAAAGCATAAATATAAAGAAAAGGGGGAAGGTAATACCCTGTTTGGTTGCGATATGGTGGAGAGAGGGCAAAGCAATTAATGCTTTGCCCAAAATCGGCATACCATGATTGAGAAAACCTGCCACACTCTGAAACTTTGCCATTTTCAAGCATACATGACCGAGGAGAGAGAAGTCTCCTAGTGGCGGCTAGGGTTTCACAATGGAAACCCTTCCTTAAGTTAAGAATGAGGCAAAATGCGTGTATGGCCGGAATGGCTATGTATATATTTTGTCAAATGGGCCGGGTCTTGGTCCTTCGGGCCTTGACTCAGCCAAATTTTAAAAAAGATAAAGGAAATGGGCCACTGTATACATATATATACACGTGATATACATGTATACACAAGTATATCCATGTATATATGTGTATATACAGGAGAACTTGACACTTACTTAATAAATGACCATAATTAAGAAAAATCAATTAATTTAAACCCTTAATCATGGTCAAGCATGACAAATTAATTAATTAAATCTAATTTGCAAAAATTGACCTTAGTTAAACTTAAGCCATGAATTATGCTATTTTAAATAAGGTTAGAATTAGACTAATAATTGATTATTTCAATTGTAGACATTATTTGCCATATAGTAAACAATTTATAGAATTAATCACAACTAAATACTCAATTAATTATGATAAAATGCCAAATTAAGAATTGAGGGCTAAAATGATTAATTCGTTTGATTAATTAGATTCCTTGAACTAACCGGGGTATGCCAATTGATTTATGATAATTCAAAAAATTAACTAAATAATTATTTTAAACTATTTCCTTGATTAAATTTAGCTAATATATCATAATTGTTGCAAATTAATTTCCAAATGATTTATAACATTATAAAAATTATTTTACCAAATAAGAATGGTAAAATATTATCTAATTAATGTTTATAAAATTATTTTGACTTCTAAAAATACATATTTCACTCCGTTTAATAGTCAAGGACTCTAGGTAATTAAAATAAATTATGGGAGGTCAAAAATTAGGTGTCAACAATTGCCCCTTCGGTGTTCGGGGATGGCGGGACCATCCCTGAGCAACGAAATTTGACTAACCCAACTGATATTACCCCTCATTTTATGCAATTTTCAAATACGTGATCGGACCCTGGTTTCTGGGTTTCCTACATATCTCAGGTTTCATGAGAATTCAGGCCGTTTGTAGTTTGACGCGATTATGACTTCTAAATGCAAATTTAAGCAAATCTCGAATTTACCGGTTATCAAACTAGGAAGTCCGGGGTGATTGGTCGGAGTGCGACTTACTCTCTGATATTGAATCTGCCTACATATCCCTATTTTTGGGAATCAAGTCACTTGTAGTTCGATTTGATTGGAGGAAAACAGTATCTCTTATCTTTGGAGTGCCTTTGTGTGTGTGCCGATGTGCATTTGACCGGTTATGAAATAATAAAGGCAAAGCAGGTAAGCAAATAAAACATTCTTGTATGGCTGAGCATGGTGAGAAGTGATCTTCCAAGTCCTGGTTGGAGAGCTTGACTCTCATGGGCGCCCTATCTCGACCAGTGCGTACGAAAAATTCCACTTTTGCTCCACATATGTATAGATTTGATTTGATCAGCCTACTCCATCTGGCGGCTGTAAATCTAATTTCACTTTCTAAGTAATGTTGGTTGATTTTGATGACGAATACTGCGATCATCTGATCGGGTTTACATCGTCTTTAATCTTTGAAGTGAATACTGTGATCATTTGACTGGATTTATATCGCCTTCAATATTTGGAGCGAATACTGCGGTCATCTGACTAAATTTACATCACTTTACCCTCTTGATTATATCTGTATGCTTGTATGAATGACCCTCTCGGCAGTTTGTATGAATGGCCCTCTTGGCATGTTTGTATGAATGGCCCTCTTTCCATGTTTGTATGAATGTCTCTCTTGCCATGTTTATATGAATGGCCTTCTTGGCATGTTCATATGAATGGCCCTTTTGGCATGTTCGTATGAATGGCCTTCTTGGCATGTTTACATGAATGGTCCTCTTGGCATGTTTGTATGAATAGCCCTCTTGGTATGTTTATATGAATAGCTCTCTTGGCAGCAGGAAAATAGATATGCAATGGCACTCATAGCAAATAAGAAGAAGTGATGGCCCTCTTGGCAGCAGGAAAATCGATATGCAATGGCCCTCATAGCAAATAAGAAGAAGCGATGGCCCTCTTGGCAGCAGGAAAATAGGTATGCAATGGCCCTCATGGAAAATAAGATGAAGTGATGGCCCTCTTGGCAGCAGGAAAATAGATATGCAATGGCCCTCATGGAAAATAAGAAGAAGTGATGCGAATGACAGATATGGCCCCTTTGGCTAAATCTTCTTTCTTTCGTCCTTTATGTCGGTTGTGACCATCATGGTTAGATATGCCGTGTTGTTCTACTACGACCCCCTTCGATCGGATATTTTGCCATTATGGCTTTTTGTCCTTTGTGCGCCCTTATGGCTAGGTGTTTTCCCTCATGGTGTTTTTGTCCTTTTGCAGCCTTTGTGGCTAGATATTTGCCCTTGCGGCATTCAAATCCTTATAGTCCTTGTGGCTAGATAATTGCCCTTTGTGGCATTCAAATCCCTTTATAGCCCTCATGGCCGGATATTTGTTCTTGTGGTATTCAAATCCTTTTGTCGCCCTTGCGGCTAGATATTTTGCCCTTGTGGCATTTGAATCCTTTATAGCCCTCGTGGATGGATATTTTCTAAAAGCCTGATCTCAGCAGCGGTCTTGACCTTCTTTGGGCGAACCATTTCCTGCACATGAAGCAAAGTTAGAAAAGGATCGTCCTCCGACGTCCTGGGGACCTGCATCAGAAATGGGTTAGTTTTTTCCTATTTAAAGTTGATTCGTGTCGCCGGCGCTGTCGCATCTTCGGCTTTCTGGACTCGAAACCCTTTCGGCTCGGTATTTGAAAGATGAATTTATTTTGTTTATGCAGAAAATCGTTTTTGTAAAGTTACCATAAAGATATCTATTTGTAGGGAAATAAAATGCGTTGTTTTGAAAGTTGTAAGGTTAATTGTCATGACATGTGCTTTGAATGAAGGAGATCCCTTCTTCCGTGATTAGGGTTCTTTGCTTCCTCGCGCGGAATTTTTGAGGCTTTTCTCAAAAATTTTGCCCCAGTTTAAATCTCGATCGCCGAACTCTCCTGCCGAATCTTCCGAGTTGCGGGAAATTTTGAGGGGACCTCAAAATTTCTGACCTAGTTTATTGAATAAATGAGAAATTTTGAGAGCTTCTCAAAATTTCTATCCCAGTTTGAAACCCCTGATTGGCTGACTATTTGTAGTGGATTGATGGCACAAATTTTAAGATCTTCTCAAAATTTCCGCCTTAGTTGGGTGTTTGGCGATCCTTGCGTCCTTCGTGAAGTCCTATCTCTGAGGCTTCCTAGGGGTTTCTTGGGTTTTTCTTTTGGTGCGACCGAGCTCAAAGAGCGCCTACGTATCCTGTCGCAGCAGGAATCAGGTCGAACGTAGTTCGGAATAAAAGTAAATGAGTTTTGGTTTTACTAATAATGTGACCGGGTCCCAAACAGACTGCCTACGTTTCCTACTGTGGGGAAGTCAGGTCATTGCGTTGTTCATATTACAAACGTTGTTTTGTTTTTCCTATCCACTATGAAACAGTTACAAGCAAAAGGAAATATCTAATACAAGAAAATAACATAACGATTACAAGCAAAAGTATTATTACAGACTGAACAACTTGTCTTCATGCATAGTAGCGCTTGATTGCGTTTGAACTGATTGGCTTTGGCCACTCTTGTTCGTCCATTAATGCCAGTACTACCGCTCCTCTGGAGAGTACTTTGTGGACCATATAAGGACCTTGCCAGTTGGGAGCGAATTTCCCTTTGTATTCATATTGGTGCGGGAAAATTCTTTTGAGCACCATCTGTCCAATTTGGAAAAGTCGAGTCCTGACTCGTTTGTTGAAGGCTTTTGCCATCCTTTGTCGGTATAGTTTACCGTGACATACGACAACCATCCTTTTCTCATCAATTAAAACCAATTGCTCATATTGAGCTCGGACCCATTCAACATTGTCCAAATCTGCTTCTTGGATGATCCTTAAGGAAGGTATCTCGACCTCGGTAAGTATAACTGCTTCAGTTCCATAGACCAACAAGTATGGAGTTGCTCCTGTTGAAGTTCTACCCGTAGTACAGTATCCTAGGAAAGCATAAGGCAACTGCTCATGCCAACCTTTGTAATTGTCTTTCATTTTCCTCAATATCCTCTTGATATTCTTGTTGGCTCCTTCTACGGCTCCATTCATTTGTAGCCGGTAGGCTGTCAAGTTTCGGTGAGTGATCTTGAATTGCTCACAGATATCCTTCATCAGATGGCTATTCAGATCCCCATTGTCATTTATGATGGACTCGGGTATGCCGAATCGGCATATGATATTATTTTGCACGAAATCGGCTACCACTTTCTTTGTTACTGACTTGTGTGATGTTGCTTCCACCCATTTGGTGAAGTAATCGATGGCGACTAAAATGAATTGATGCTCGTTTGAGGCTGCGGGTTCGATGGGTACAATGACGTCCATTCCCCAGGCAAAGAAAGGCCATGGTGAGCTCATAGCATTAAGCTCACTCGGTGGAACCTTGATTAGATCACCGTGGATTTGGCATTGATGACACCTTTGCACATATTTGCAGCAATCACTTTTCATGGTCATCCAATAATATCCAGCTCGTAGAATCTTCTTTGCTAGTACAAATCCGTTCATATGGGGTCCACATATCCCAGCATGCGGCGTTAGTTTGTACAACACCTCTTTGTTCAGGAAAAAACCATTTGCCATTCTTCTGATGGTCTTCTTTTGTCCACTTGTGACTCCTTTGGGGTATTCCCATTTCTCCAAGTATATTTTGATGTGCTTGCCATCCGGCTCTGCTTCTACATAGCAACAATTGGCATGCCCTTCTTTCAAGCTTATCCTTAGCGGGTCGATGTGACTGCTTTCGGGATGTTGGATCATTGGTGCTATTGTGGCCAGCGCGTCGGCAAACTCGTTCTGAGCTCTTGGAGTATGTCGGAACTCAATCTTTCTAAATTTCTTGCCCAGTCTTTGTGCCAAGTTCACATATGGCAAGATTTTTTTGTTTTTGGTAGCCCACTCGCCTTGTACTTGATAAAATAATAGGTCAAAATCTCCAATGACTAGCAATTCAGTGATGTCCATATCTAGTGCCATTCTGAGGCCTAGAATGCAGGCCTCGTATTCAGCCATGTTATTTGTACAACAAAACTTGAGCTTTGTGACCATTGGGTAATGTTGCCCATTTTCTGATATTAGAATCGCTCCTATTCTGAAACCTTTGTAGTTGGCTGCTCCATCGAAAAACAATTTCCAGCCTGTGTATGGTTCCACTGCTTCCTCTTCTATGGCTAATACCTCTTCATTTGGGAAATGAGTGTGGAGGGGTTCGAGTTCTTCATCCACTGGGCTTTCAGCTAGTAGGTCAGCCAAGGCTTGTCCTTTGACGGTTTTTTGGGCTATGTATACAATGTCGAATTCGCTCAACAGCAATTGCCATTTGGCTAATTTTTCGATAGGCATGGGCTGACGAAAGATATACCTCAGTGGATCCATCTTGGATATGAGGTGGGTGGTATAGGAAGACAAATAATGTCTCAATTTCTGGGCTACCCAAGTTAAATCGCAGCAGGTTTTCTCCATTAGCGTATATCTTGTCTCGCAGGAAGTAAACTTTTTTCTCAAGTAGTAGATGGCACGTTCCTTTTTCCCTTCTTCATCGTGTTGTCCTAACACGCAACCGAAGGCATTTTCAGCAACCGATAAGTATAGCAACGTATGGGCTCCCGGGTCTTGGTGGTACCAAGAGTGGATTAGACGGTATCTCTTGATAGTATCAAATGCCTCTTGGCACTCTTGTCCATTTTGTGGGAGTGTCTTTCTTTAAAAGCTTGAGGATGGGCTCCACAATGATTGTGGATTGAGCTATGAATCGTCCAATATAATTTAACCTTCCCAGGAAGCTCATGACTTCCATCTTGGTTTTGGGAGGGTGTAGCTCTTGGATTGCTTTGATCTTGGTCAGATTTAGTTCTATGCCCTTTCAACTGACTATGAATCCCAGTAACTTCTCGGTCGGTACCCCAAATGCACATTTTGCCGGGTTCAATTTCAAGTTGAACTTTCGGAGCCCGTCGAAGAATTTCCTCAAATGAGTAGTATGCTCCGAATTTTCCTTTGACTTGATAATGACATCGTCCACGTATACTTCCATTTCTCTATGAATCATGTCGTGGAAAATGGTGGTCATGGCTTTCATGTAGGTTGCGTCGGTATTTTTGAGGCCGAAGGGCATTACTCTGTAATGGTACACTCCCCATAGAGTGATGAAGGCTGTTTTCTCCGCATCCTCTCTATCCATTAGGATTTGGTGATAATCGGCGAAACAATCCACAAATGGCTATAGCTCGTGCTTGGCACAATTATCTATGAGTATGGGGATGTTTGGCAGGGGAAATTGTCCTTTGTATTGGCTTTGTTGAGTGTTACACCCCTCGTGTTCATAGTAGTAGAACCTATGGTTTCCTAGTCAGGTATGCCCTTGGAATAGAGACTCGAGCCTGAGTTTGGAGGTAGAAAATGTCTTACCCCGTGTATGAGGGTACCAGCAGATATTTCTGGCAATTTATAGAGCTAGAAGTTGAACGAATCGAATCGACGTGATCTGAACTGAATCAGAAAATCTGTAGGACACCAGTCATCGTTGACAGATCGTCGACATGTTCGACGGACCGTCGACGTGCGGCGTCGATGGGATCCCCCAGCCATGCATCTGTAGGCGCAGGTCAACGGACCGTCGACCCGCTCGTCGAACCGGACGCTGTAGCCTTTTTGGCTTCCAAGTATAAATAGGTGGTCCACGACCCTATTTGATATTTTTCTCCTTCCAAAAATTAGAAAACCCTAATATATTCTCTCCTAATATTTTCCATCATATTAGTGAAGATTTGACAAGACCCGGACCTCGTAAAACTTGAGATGGTGAAGAAGAAGGTTGCTTCTAGGGTTTCGTCAAGTTAAGGAGTTGAAGAGAAGTGATTCTTGGGATTCTTGACCCCTCAAGGTATGTAAATGATTTCTACCCTTATATTTAAGTTGGTTATCAAGAGTTTAGTGATGTTAAGTGAAAATAAGGTAATTATGGAAGTGTTAAGTTGATGAAGGGTAATCTGTGTGTTGTCATTGTTGATGTGAGTATTGTAGTGGATGTGAGTATTGTAGTTGATGTGGGATCGAATGAAAAGTTGGAGAGTTGTAAGCTTACAAGGAAATTATTGTCTATAGTTCGTTGAGCTTTATGCGTATTTGAGGATGGCTAGTAAGCGAAGTAAATAGCCTACTTACGCCCTATGTTATCTTAATTGTAGACTTGCAAGTTCAAGAGGTAGAAGTTGGGTGATTGCGTATACTTCAAGGTATGTTAAGGTCATTCTTTTCCTTCTTTTGGCATGATCCTATGATATGATCCAACAAGCGAGTAAGTGAGATTACATATTACTATACTCTTAGAAGTATTAGGAGTACTTCAGTATTTGATGTTCATGTACCCCATTTATGAGTGACCCTTCTGTTCATGGGTCCAGTCTTATGCAACCAGTTCTGTGCATACAGTCTATTCATGCATTACATTCATTATATATTATGTATATTGACCCGTGACTAGAAGGCGTTATATGCGCACACATATCAGGCGTTATACACGCGAATATTAGATATATGCAAAGTATGAGAAGAGGTATAGGCGTGATATATGCAGTACTACTATGATGATGATATTGATTATGGCCACAGAGGAGCCAATATGATATGACGAGATGCCATAGAGGCTTACAGGCGTTATATACGCACATATATCAGGCGTTATATATGCACTCATATAGATGCATGGCCATCATTGATAGGTATGAGCATGCATATTATGTGCCCATAGAGGCATTATCAGCTACGCAGATTTATGGCAGATACTAGTTCATACAAGTACATGCAGTCAGTCATTTCAGCTTATGAGTTCAGATCTTATCCATGATCCTCATCTGTATATACATATATATATATGTTGTTGTCCTAAGCCTTACATACTCGGTACATTATCCGTACTGACTCCCCTTTGCTCGGGGGGGGGGGGGGGGGGGGTGGGGGGTGCGTTCATGTACGAGGTACGGGAGGCGACGGGTGGTCCAGCTCAGTAGGACCTTTAGATCTAGCAGTGGTCAGTACGCTCCATTCAATCGGGAGCTACAGTCAGTTTGGCATGCCCCTTTTGAGATGTGTATGCATATGGGTATGACAGAGTCCTGTCTCGTCTTTTCTACAGCTTTCATTCCAGTAGAGGTCTGTAGATGGTTGTATGTAGTAGTCAGATGATGTAGCCTTGTCGGCTTCTATTCTTTTATGTACTGTATATGTAGCGGCCTGGCGGCTTTGTTCGTTCTTCCGCATATTTGTGTATATATATGCTAATTGTACAGAGTTCTGATGTTTCCCTTTTATGAGATTAGTTTGTGCCATTTATGGGCCTTAGATGTTCAGTATGTCTGAGATAAGTATTTAAGGGTGTTTGGTCGCTAGAGGTCAGACTCCCATCACGGCCCATCGGTTTCTTATCTTATCTCAATGTCATGGGTCGTGACATTGAGATCCCGGTAGTCCACACAGATTCTTATCATTCCATCCTTTTTGGGTACCGGCACTATGTTGGCCAACCAAGTGGGGTATGAGGTTACTTCTACTACCCCGAACTTGATTTGTTTTTCTACCTCATCCTTGATGCGGACACTGAGGTTTGGCTTGAACTGTCTGGTTTTTTGTTTCACAAGAGTGAAACCCGCATTGATAGGTAACCGATAGGATACTATGCTGGCGCTCAGTCCTGGTATATCCGTGTATGACCATGCCAAGATGTCCACATATTCTTTCAGTAGGTTTATCAATTTCTCCTTTTGAGGTGCTTCTAGGTGCGCGCTGATCCGGGTTTCTTTGACATTCTCTTTGTCACCAAGATTAATTGCTTACGTTTTGTCCATGTTCAGTTTCTAATCATTCTCTAACTGCTCTACCTCTTCTATGAGACCCTCAAGTAACATTGTTTCTTCATCGTATTCCTCATACTCTTCGTCCTCTATACTGCTCGACTCATTTGTTTCGCAATATGTCATGACATTTAGGGTTGTTTTATCATTTTTATTACTGAAAATTCAAGGCAAAGTATGTTATTATAAAACATGCATGCGTAACAAATAAATAAAATTATTTTGATTAAACCGAGGCTTTCGTTGATTTAGATTAACAAAAGTACAAACTGTGGTTCTGGCTTGGATCAACGTCAAGCCATTTCCGTTTTTTGAAAATATTACGAGGTAAATAGAGTGATAAAAAGTGACTAATCGGGCCTCGATCAATTCTCCCTATTTTCAAAATTAATTCATCTTTCTCTACCGAAGATCCAGTAGCGGGGTAGAGGTCTAATTGTACAGCTGCTCACCTGGATTTGCATCTCTGATGGTGGGTGCCTCTGCATATTCTTCTAGGATGACTGAGCAATCTTCTTCTTGGAATAGTATCCCTATCCGTTCTTCAATGTCAGCATCGCCCGGCATAGGAATTCTGTTAGGAAATGGCTGGTACGGGTTTGGAATAGGTTTGTGGAGATCCGCAACCTCTTGCCTCTTCTTGGTAGGTATCTTGAGTAAACGAATCTTTTTTAAGAATTCATTGATTTTGAGAGGTCCGGATGGTCGATTTTGACGTGGTGGGATATTTGGTTCAGTTCCTAAGGACTTGGGAGCATTTCGAGTTATTAGTTGGAAGTTAGTAATTGGTCGTTGGGTGTTGACCCGATCAAATAGACCTCCATTGGGAATTTTGAGACCACGAGTGAGTCTGTGGTGTGTTTTTATTTTTGAATGCATGTTTGGTGTGTATCTGTGCTGTCTGAGGTGATTGTCGGGTTTTAGGACTGAGATAGTGAAAAACCGAGTTATTCGGTGTACGGTGTCTGTAGTACCGGCACCGGTTACTGTATCATGCGAGCTTTGGTGTGGCGAGGCCTGGTCCACTACGGCGAGTATGTGGAGTTTGTGGTGAGTTACCATAGCGGATGGGGATCCGTTGTGGAGTCTCGTGACAGAGAAGGGTTGGCCGCGATGGCAGGCCCGCTGTAGCGGACGTTCTACCGCTGCAGCAAATGATCGGCCAGAATATTATTTAATGCCTAGTTAAAACCCTTCATTTCCTATCAGTTCATTTATTGTTCCTAAGCATTTTTTTAGGCGATTTAAAGGAGTTCTTGGTTGATTTCTCTTGTGGGTAAGTTCCCTAACCTATAATTCATTCCTTTACCTTTCATAAGCTTGAATCCATGTTAGAATTTCTATGGAACTTAAGAGGAAAGATGGGTTTTGATGTCTATTTCATTATTTGAGTTTAAGTCTTTCTAAATGCGAGTTATTGGTCGATTTGACTAATCTAAGTATTGAATTTGATGATTTAGTAACTAATAGGCTTAAATCTTCCATTATTGTTGATGAATTGAAAGATTGAAAGTTAGGGTTTATACCCAAATTGGGAGTTTTGACTTGAATGATGAAACTGACCTATTCTTGATTTAATCTAGCAATTGAATAGTGGAATTGAACTTCTAGAAAGTTGGATTACGGATTTTACTTTTGAAATACCCATTTTGCCATTGTGGGCTCGTTTTCCCCTTCTTCCATAGTGGATTTTGTTTCTTCAGATAGCCTAGCAGTATGGGTATCGTTCTTCCTTGTTTCTAATTTAGAATTCGATTATGGATAGAGTTTGGGTATTTGGAGGCTTACCTAAAGGGAAAGTCAATGGTGTGATTGTTCGTGGCTCCCGTTCGGCTACCAGGTAGGTTACGGCTTACCTATTGGTTAGACTTCGATTAGCGAAGCATCTATAGAGTTGGTGATTGTTGGAGAAAGCATGTTACGCCTTCAGGTATGAAGTTGGGATGGATTACTTAGGTTGGTATTATTGTAGATTGTGGGTTGTTCCCTTATTGTGATCTATTGGCTTGTTGCCACATGTGTGATACTAGACTTGATCTTTGAGTTACCTTATCATGATTGTGAACCCATATCTCTCATTTATTGGGTATTGTCTTATAAAGAGGAAGGGTGTAATTTATTCGTGAAATTGTGATATGTGTCTATGTGTGGCATGAGTGGTATTGATAGATTCTCATTGGCATTGATATCTGTTATACCCCGTACTTTGTACATTGGAATATTCTAAGTTGGTTGCGACAAGTTATGGACAAGACTTTTAATTTTCAATTTTGTTGATTTTAATGCATAAGTTGCATATTCATCTTTTTATTGGTATGGAATGTTAAGGGTAAATTTGGAATAAGGAAAATTTGGGGTTAAAAGTGAATTATGGAAAGTTAAGCATTTCATGAGAATTAGGGGCTAGAAGTGAAATTTTGGAAAAAGAATATTTCATGAAAATGGCCATATGTGGCCATGTGTGGGGTGTGGGCCATGGGCCACATGGAAGTAATATATAAGTGGCTAAAAGATGACAATTAAGTCATCTTCATCATTTAGCACCCTAGAAAATTCAAGAAGCATGGAGAAAGAATAAGAGGCCATTCGGCCATGACCAAGAAAAATTGGAGTCCAAAAATTGACAATCATTTGTTGCTTCATAATTTAAACTCACGTTGACAAGATTATATTTCGTATTTTTGTACGTCGGATTATTCGCAAGCGAGGTGGGGTCCACACACTGAGATTTTTTTTGGGACATGCGACAATTTATATGAATCACATATGTGAAGTTAAACATAACTCAAGAAGGACCCTTGAGCCAAATCAAAGTGGAAGTCCTCAAACAAATATTTTTAAGTAATGTTTCGGGTGATCTGACTTCGAGGGGCACAAACGGTATTATAAGTTTGGAATTTGGAAAAACACGAAAGATAGAAGTTGTAGATAATTGAATTATCTTTCCAACCACAGGTCGTGGGTCCACAGGTGACATCGGGATAAGGAGATATGGATGTTTTAAGGCGGAAAGGTCAGTGGGCTAGGCCCAAACCGGGCCCAATTGGGTTAGGCCCATGACCCATGCCTATTTAAGTCTAATTTCAGCCCTTTCCTCTCATTTTTCAGACCAAGAATACCCAGAAAATTCTGGAAAGACAGAGAGAAGAACCTTGGAGAGAAGAAAAATCAATTTTGACCAAAATCCGAGCCCCGAATTAGAAGCCCATGAAGAGAAAAGTGTTGTACGCTGCGTTGTCTTCAATTTGAGCTAAAAATCAACCAAGGAGAAGAGTGATAACGTGGGGGCTGCATGCTTAAGGTATGAATACGGTTCCTTTTCATTGTTAACGAGTGTATTTAGAATTTTAACGGATTAAAACGG
>NW_026725736.1:0-61167 GCF_029784015.1 Lycium ferocissimum
CACCGTTCATGCTAGTAGTGTATGACTATAGATAACAAGTGTATACGAGTGTCCAGCTCGGGCACTAGTCATGGCCTACGGGGTTGGGTCGTGACAAGGCGTCACAGTTTTGGAATTGGGGTGGATTGGAGTAGTGTTTGAGGGATCTTTCGTAAGTGAGATATTGGCAATTGTATATGTGTACTGGAAAGTGTGCGACACTCTGTGCATGACTAGGTTAGCGGGTGAATGTATTCCGGCAATCAACGTGACGGCATATGGAAGGTGTTAATCGGACACGATAATGAAGTTCGATTGAAAAGAAAATAACTGGTACAAATGTTTTAAGCAGGCTGATGTTGTTTTCACGACAAGTTAAGCTTAGGAAATGTTGATACAATAATACATGGAAACAGGAAGAAAAATGAAAGGGTTAACGGCACGGGAATTAAAATGTCAGCACAAAAGTGTTGCTTGACTGAGATTAGCGGACATGGATATAGAACTAAAGTATGATTAAGTAATGATAAGTACACCCCAAAAGGGGGGAAGTGGGTATGAGAAATACAACTGTTGAATAGAGACAATCGATACTACAGGATGTTGGGTACGGATACTCGAGCCACAAGTAAGGTTCCTTGCCGAGACGAGTTCATAAGATGTAAAGCCATCGGTAAATGAGATTGCATACTATGGCAATGAAGGAAACCCCCGAGATATTTATCCGACTTTATAAGACTAGTTGAACATTCGAGGACGAATGTTCTAAAGGGGGGAAGGATGTTATATCCCGTATTTCGTACATCGGGATAATCCGAGTCAACTTTGATAAGTTAAGGACAAGACTATTTGAGTGAGAAGTCGAGACTTTGTGTGTTTTAGAAGTGTAAGTGTGTATGTTATGGTGGCATGGAATATTAAAGAAATTTGGGACTAAAACAAAAAAAAAAAATTCATGAAATAAAAGGAGGTGGCCGGCCATGTGAGTGTGGGGCCAGGCCACATGGAAGCAAAATATATTGGACTAAGTCATCATATTTCTCAATTCACTATCTAGAAATTTCAAGAAAAAATTTGGAGGAGAAGAGCAAGCCATATTCGGCCAAGCTCCAAGAAAACAAGACCAAGATTTGGCCATTCAAAAAATTGTTTCTTCATGCAAACTTACTAATTGGAGGTGCTAATTAACGTGGAAGTGTTATTGGGGGCGATAGATTCGTTTTTCATCATTCACCAACTTGAGCAAGTTGTAAAGTTGAAGAAGAAAGGTGAGTTTCAATCTTGTTTTATGTGTTATGCATGGTTTATATGTGTTGTAGTATGTTAAAAAGGAAGAAAATCATGATAGAAACCAAGTTGGAGTTGAAGTCGTGTAGGTGGGTTTTAGTGCACATGTATGTTGTTTTGGAAGTAATGTATTAATGTTAATTAGCATGTTTTGATGGTTGTAGAGTGAAGAAAAGGATGAAAATCATTTGTGGGTGGAAGTAGTGTTAGGAGATAGGTCCCCTTAGGGTAGTTGTGAATTAACAAATCGTCGTTAGCGTTTTAGTCGTTGTCGTTATGGATTTTTTGATGAGAAATGCAAGTTGAATGACTTAGAATAATGTTATGTTGATTATGAGATGATTTGGAAGTTTATGCGAATTTTATGTAATTTTTACATTTACGAATATTGCATTGTTAGTGTATGGCTTAATGGTATAAATCATGAATTGGAAGATAAGAATGTGTTTGGTGTTGTTTTCGGGTTTGGAGACAAATTCGGGTGAGTTGGAGTATAGTTTGAGTTGTTTGGAGAATTGTGCGAATTGCTGAAAATGTTCTTGAATATTGTTTGGATGGCTTTGGATTAGTAATCGAGTGTGTAAACATTGATATTAGTTTGATCATGTAAGCGTTAAAGAAAGTATATTATGAGTGTTGTTGAATGTTGTTGGAATATTATGAATGTTGTCGAAGTTATGTAGAAAGAACCATTAATGTTAGAATACACTTTTGAATTGACTGTTGATGTTGTAGCTTGGTTGTTGGTTTGGTTGTTGCTGAAATTAATGAAATCAAATCTCGGGGTTGGTGTATTTAGGGGAAGTCTTTGGGAAATTTCGGTGAATTTAATGTCCATTTGAAATGGAATGCCTAAAGGCTTATGGCTAATGTTAATATATTTGGCGTTATGTAGATCTTGGCGTATCCGAGAGTCGAGGCTTGACTCAGCTTGCGAGCGGACAAGGTATGTGCGGCGTCAGCTTTCTTTCCTTTTGGCATGTCTTAGTGCTATTAGGCTATGACCCGCGTCTCGGGTTATTCCGTTCTAAATCCGAGCTTGAAACGTACTTGTTTGATCCTAAAGATATATTCTTTAATGTGTTCAATGTAAGGTTATTAAGCTTTCAAATAAATGAGTTTTCAAAGACTTATGAAAATTTTGACTACAAGGAGGTCCCGAACTTCAAACGTCCGTAACTTTGGCATACGAGCTCGGAACGCCCCAAAACATAATATGTAAGTTCATAAGGCCTAACTCTCCCCTAACCCTCGTAGTCGGGCTCGGACGGGGTCGGCACCCGTCCGTGGGGCCCCAGCTCTTTATGATTTCCCACAATGACCTGTAAGAAACATTTAGGATTATTTTCACCTTGATCTCCGGAGCATGGATTCCCTACTTATTTAGTAAGTTTAGAAGTATGATTTGTATGCATTTTAAATACGGATTGTTACGCCTATGACTTCGATATGTAATTGTGATTTCCAAAGTTGGTTGATATGTCCCCGAAAGGCATTCAAAAGGAAGTTTGATTAGACTATGACCCTAATCTGTAAATAACAGTTTGTTTGATTAATTTACTAAATTTTGGTAAATGTTTATGCTGCATATGATTTATGAGATTTGTACATTATACATGATTCCTACGATTCTGCTCGTGCATACTATTGTTACCTCCTTCGCCGAGTCCGGGCCGGTTATGTTCGTGGCACAATTTGAAGTATGATGAGATTAAATGATGAGCGCTGAAATATGATCCGATTCTCGATATATACAATGATATGAGGTATGATGAGTTCGAAATATGACATGGTTCGAGATGCGATATGAATCTGCATTATGATGCGATTTGGAGAGACGTTCGGAGAATATACAAAACTTCCGAAGTATGATGAGTTGTGGCGCCCAAGGCGGGAGGGGCGACCACGTTCCGTCCGCCGGTCCTATCATGGACCATATATGACATATGTTTTTGATATTCATGATTTATGTTTATAAAGTAAGCATCTTGACATTCGATCATTATATTTATTTTCTGAATTTCATATATGACTTCCGGTAAGTGATATGCATATAATGTATATGTGATGACACGGTTTGGCTTATTGACATATGGTTATGCGGGACAAACGGTTAAAAAGGTTAATTATGCTTTTCCAGTTTCTATGTTTATTTCCTTAACCCTTATTCCGGTTTGATTCTGTTTATGTATTTCCTGCCTTACATACTCAGTACATATAAAGATCGACCCCCTTTCTTCGGGGGCTGCGTTTCATGCCGCGCAGGTACAGGTACTCGTTTGAGTGAGCCGCCAGCCTAGGGTCCCTGCTCAGCTATCTTGAAGAGCTCCCTTATCCGGAGCCCAGATTTTGGTACAGTCCTTGTTATATTCGTGTATATTTGTTCAGGGTACGGCGGGGCCCTGTCCCGTCATATGGCTTTGTTACTCTTTGTAGAGGTCTGTAGACATGTCTGTGGGTGTGGCTATATCTGTACAGCTATATGCACGTATTGTGTGTTTGGGCGGTTTATTCACCGCGGCAGCCTTGTCGGCTCGCCTATATATGTGTATATGGATATGTTGGCCCTGTGTGGCCTTTGTTGGTATTTTCTGTGTGCAGGAAAATTCTGGTTAGTAAGAAAAACAGAGGAGAAACTCTGCCCAATTTTTTTTGTATTTGAGTTACTATTTTTGACTTTTGGTACGTACGGGTGCCCAGTTCGGGCGCTAGTCACGGCCTACGGGGTTGGGTCGTGACATATTGGAAAAAGGTTAAGGGCAAAATTGGAATTTCAAAAAATGATTTCATGAATTATCCAATAAATGGACTAAGTAATTGGGCTAAGAAAAAAAAAAAGGCCCAAGCCACAAGTGTGGCCGGCCATGGAAAAAAAATGGGCTATAGCCCATATAAGGGCTAATTTGATAATAAAAGAAGAAAGGGGGCCATGTCACATTTAGATTCTTCAAGAATTTTCGAGAGAAATAAGAGAAGGAGAAAACAAAAAAAAGAAGGAGAAAGACTCCCTCCATTCGGCCATCACCATGAAACATTAGGCCATGGAAATCTTGCTCTAAAAATTATTCTCTTGACGTAATTCCACTAATTCAAGGGACCTCTACAACATGGTATAACTTTTAGAAGAAGAGAATCACTCTTTGTTGAAAAATCATCACTTTAGCCAAGTTGGGAAGTTGTGAAGGAAGGTATGATTTCATTCTCTTTTATGGGTTATGAAGACTTGGTTTATGTTGTGAAATGTAGAAATGAGTAGAAATCATGAGAACATGGAAGTTGCATGATGGTTGTGTGAAGTAGTATGTAGCCGTGCATGTGCATGTGTTGTGAAGGCAAAAATAAGTTGATTTTATGTGGTATTCTAATTGTAGTCATTGTGATTCTACATTGATAATGGAAGTTTAATGATTTTGATGGAAGTTGGCATTATGGAGGTGGCCGTGTGTATGTGTGTGTGGTGTAGGGAAAAATATGAACTAATTTCCATATAGTAAATTAGTTGTTATTAGCATGTATTCTACAATGCAAATGAAAATATGATGAATTTAGTAAAGTTGTGAATTGTTGGAAAGTTGTTTAAGGGTTAATGAGACTTGAATGTAGACTTTTGCATTGATGGAAAATGGTATGACTAGTGTATGAAACGTCAATGTAAGTTATGAATTTGGAAGGAAGAAAATGTGTGAAGATCGTTTAGTGGAAGTTGGGAAGTTTCGGGTAAGTGTAGGGTTTGGTAGAAGTTGTTCGAAAATTATGTAGCTTGTGGGAAATGCCCTTGATTATGTTTAAATGGTCGTAAATTAGTAAACAAATATATAAGTGTTGATATTGGGTTGAACGTGCATAGTTGGATTGAAAGTTAAGGTGATGTGTAGAAAGAAAGATTTTTATGTTAGAATGTATTTTAATTGCTTATTGATGTTGTTGGTGTTGTTCTTGGTATGGTGGCTGGTATTCTGAGCCGAGTTGTAATCTCGGGGTGGCGAATTTACAGGGGAGATGCTGCCCAAATTTTTATAGACAATTAGTGAGTTAAAGATTTGAATGCTAAAAGCCTTACAATTGTCAATTGGTAAACGTGACCATTTGTAGGTTTTGGACGAAACGGGACTTGAAGTTTGGCAAGCGTAAAAGGCAAACAAAGTATGTAAAGCTCCCCCATTCCTTCTCTTGGCATGTCTTAGATGTACTAGGTTTGAATTTGGACCTCGGGGACAACTCTACTCCTCGGAATTCACGTCCAAAACCCCCTTTTTCATTCAGTAGAATTGAAGTAATTATGTTGCGATTGTTTCAACAAGTCATCCAAGTGTCTAGAATTTGTACATATGAAATCCGATTATCTTATACCTCTCATAAATGACATCATAAGGTTTAATACGCACTGTTTGGGTACGCTACCTTACTTGACCCGAGGCGGACCCACTATTTCCGAACTTTGTGTTGATATTCCGTTTGATTTTCTCTAAAATGAAAACTAAGGAAAACTTTTAATTACCTTTCTAATTTCTAAAGAATAACTGTTAAAATTATTGTATCGAGTCTTATGAGCTACTTTGGAATTTGAAACGACACGAACCATTCTGATATCCGAAAGACTTATGTTTTGATTATTGTCAAATGTCCGCTATAAGGTCTGCCATTTGAGTTACGCTATCGAGTTTCTGTATATGTTTTATCTTTTGATATGCACAAATGGCCCCTGAAGTCCTATTTTGATAAGAATCCTCCGCGGCCTTCAAAAGGTATGTGTTATGCCTCGTTCGGCCCCTTTTTCATGGTATGTCGTTTGATTATTCCGTCCGATCTCTCGTATATGTTGTACATTTTATGTTGCATTTAGTTTCTCACTACTCCACTCGTGGATGCCTCAATGCTTCCTTCACCGAGCTCGGGCCGGGATATGTTATCAAGCGTTTTCACCGCATTGTTCGCCGTGCCTCGTGTGTGAGGGCGGTATATATGTACATGGGTTGTGGAGTATGCTGTGCCATGTACACTTTAATATGATATGATATGATATGGCCATCTGATATGCTATGATATGTGCACATTCTGATATGTTCCGATATGTTGTGGCGCCAGTGTCGGGGGCGACCACTGCATTTTACCGAGTCCCATAATGGGGCCGGTTATGGCATATTCTCTGTCGTGCATTTGCCTATGCTTTATGAGTAAGCATTTCTGATACTCCGGCCATTGCATTTATGTTCTGTATCCTCTGTTCAGTTATGATTCTGTTTATCGTATTTTATGCTTTACATACTCAAGTACATATTCCGTACCGACCCCTCGTTCTTCGGGGGTCGCGTTTCATGCCGCGCAGTACACTGCATGACTAGAAGACAAGATAGAAGATGTTCCGGCGGCATTGGCAAGCCTTTTGCTCCTGAGGCCGCCGAGTCAAAGTGTGTATGCTATATGTTACGGTTATCTCAGTTAGAGACTTTGCAGCATTCCATGTATTTTAGTCGTGGGTTCGAATAATGTCAGCTTTTGTATCCGGCTCCGTCGGTGCCCGATAACGAAAATGTCGTTCGTATTATGTAATAAATTCCATGTATTTTAGATCTAACGGGGGGACCTATGGTGTCCATGTACCACTCATTTCCGAAACTCACCTCGGATCACCGGCCCTTGTTGGGTCACATCCTCGCACACATCGAATGTACCTTTATATATTTCTGTATCTAATCACAATATGCATCTCAACGTATTTCCAGTCCAACAGTCAATATGGAATATGATCAGTCAATAAATTCAATGTCAATAAATGCAAGGCACCATGCCATAAGTCATAACAAGACTCAGATAAATCAATCCTGACACATAAATATGCAAACATCTCGATTAACAAGAACTTGATATATTCTAACTCCTTTCTTCTTATAACCGACAAAATACACCTCGAGTTTCGAGTTCATAAATAATGGCGAACATGCACACATGTCCAATCATGCCCAACCTAAGTAATATCCAACCGAATGTACGTATCGAAGACCTAATCATGCTTTCTCCATTATTCTACTACATAAACAATCAACTAACCAAAGTCTAACTCAAGTAAACCATAACCTACCTCAGATGCAGAACTGGAACAATGCAGGTTACTCCGCAAGAGCTTTCCCCTTTCGTAATGCTTCGGAGCACTTAAAGTCTAGTAATATAACGCTAACTAAGAAATAGGCCTTCTAATCAAATAAGAACAACAATTGGGAAGAAGGCCTAATTACTTCTACCCCTTTCAAATGGGTGAACTATAATTTAATAAAGAATTTGTCATAATCTCAATCCCAATAATCATAATCTTCCAATTTGTGGGTTTCTAATCAATTTACCCTTTTGAAACAGATTTTAGGCCAAAGTTCCCATTTTTAATGTAACCCTAAGCCTCAATACACAATTCTCATTATAAATCATCAATTTCTCATCCTAAAAGTGATCACCTACACTCCTGGATGATTAAACAACAATAACATTAACAACACATCAATTACTCAAGGGTTTAACAATTCTAGGGTTTTTATCTTTTCATCCACCATTAGAGAACCTTAACTAGCATATGAACTTAGAGATGATCATGAAATGAACAAGGAAAAAGGTTAAGACTTAGCCTCAAAGAAGAATCCACCAAGACTCTAGGAAATTCGCCTCTCACTTTCTTAGGAATAGTTTTTGGAGTTATGTGGGTAATGCCTTGAATTTTGCAATATAAAAGTGGGTTTCTATCTCCCATCGACCGAGCGGAAAAAATCCCACCGCTACGGTGGACATCATTAAACCCGGAATCACGGCGGCGGACCGGTGCCCGGCGCGGACTCTACGGCCGACCCCCGCCCTGCTGCGGCAATCGTATTCGACGGTGACCTGCGATTTTTGTCGGTTTCACCCTATTATCCCAACATCAATCCGAGGCCCTACATACTCAAATCAAACATGTACACACATGTAAAAACACACTACGGACTCACCTGTAGCCTCAGAATTCACAACGGAGGTCTAACTTACTAAGTCAACCCCCCAACGGATTAAAACAAGTTTTCAGCCAAATGCACAAATACAATCAAATGCCTTTATTTTAGAATTCTGAATATTTAAGTTATTACTAGACTCGCTTCTAGTCTCGAAAATGAACCGACAGGGGTAAAATGGTCAAAACGCACATAACGACCTAGCGGATCATTACATCAGATACTAATTAAATAAACGTTCATCCTCGAACGGACAAGGAAAGGAAACAGAGGAAAAGGTACCTGACTCAATGAAAAGCTGGGGATACTTATTACGCATATCAGACTAAGTCTCCCAGTAGCCTCACGACAGTCGGTCTCTTCCCCTTTGAACCTTCACAGACGCTATCTCCTTAGACCTTAACTTACGAACCTCTTTGTCTAAAATAGCGATAGGCTCCTCCTCATAAGACAAATTCTCAACCAACAAGACCGAATCCCAATGAATGATAAAAAAAACCATCACCATGATATCTCTTTAACATGGAGACATGAAACTCTGGATGAATGCCGGATAAACCTGGAGGCAAAGCCAATTCATAGGCTACCTCCTCCACATGGTCAAGAATCTCAAATGGACCTATGAAACTAGGACTGAGCTTGCCCTTCTTCCCAAACCTCATCATACCCTTCATGGGTGAGACCTTCAACAAAAAACCTTATTCCTCAACCATGAACTCGAGATCCGACCTTTCGGTCCACATACCTCCTTCGTCTACCTCTGACCCGCTAAGAGCTTGTCCTGAATCACCTTAACCTTGTCTAAGGACTCTCTTAAAAGGTCAGTACCCCATGGCCTTACCTCAAATGCATCAAACCACTCGATAGGAGATCTACATCTCCTCCCATACAGAGCCTCAAATGGAGCTATATCAATACTCGATGATAACTATTATTATAAGCAAACTCTGCCAAAGGTAGGAACTGATCCCAATGACCACAAAGTTAATCACACAAGCTCAAAGCATATCCTCGAGAACTTGAATCGTCCGCTCAGACTGACCATCTGTCTGCGGGTGAAAATCTGTACTGAGATCCAATCGAGTGCCCAACTTGGCCTGCAAAGTCCTCTAAAATCGGGACGTAAACTGCATGCCTCTATTAGATATGATGGAAATAAGGGCCCCATGCGAACGAACAATCTTACGGATATAAATCTGGGCTAACTTCTGAGCGGTGTAGGTAAACTGAATCGATATGAAATGAGCAGACTTAGTCAATCTATCAACAATGACCCAGATCGAATCAAACTTTCCCAAGGTCTTCGGAAGACCAACGACAAAGTCCATGGCTATCCTCTCCCACTTCCACTCAGGAATGGGCATCCTCTGAAGCGTACCCTCGGGTCTCTGGTGCTCGTACTTAACCTGCTGAAAATTTAGACACTGAGAAACAAACTCAACAATATCACGCTTCATCCTGTTTACTAATATGTTGCCGCTCAAGTCACTTATACATCTTGGTAGCACCAGGATGAATAGAGCATCTAGAACTGTGAGACTCCTCCAAAATCGTCCGAATAAAGTCATCAACACGAGGAACACAAACACGCCCCTTAATCCTCAAGACCGCCTCACTATCAATCATGGCCTCCTTGGCCTCACCACTCAAAACCTTATCACGGATCTTACACAAGCTTGCATCCTCGAATTGCTTTGCCTTAATATGCTTTAAAAATGACGACCTCGCCTCTACACAAGCTAACACTCTGCCCAAATCAGACATATAGAGCCTCATGAAACTGTTAGCCGAGTTCGGACCTCCATGGCTAACAAACGCTCGAAACGATCAAGCGAGCCAAGTTACCCATACTAGTCGATTTTCTCTGCTCAAGGCATCCGCTACCACGTTTGCCTTGCCAAAATGATACAAAATAGTAATATCATAATCCTTAAGCAATTCCATCCATCTCCGCTACCTAGAATTAAGATCCCTCTGAATGAACACATGCTGAAGACTACAATGATTGGTGAAAACTCACAATGGACACCATAGAGATAGTGCCTCCAAATCTTCAAAGCAAAAACCACTGCAGCCAACTCCAAATAGTGAGTAGGATAGTTCTGTTCATGAACTTTCAGCTGTTTGGAAGCATAAGCAATAACCTTCTTTTCCTGCATCAATACAGCACCTGAACCAGAACGAGAAGCATCACAATAAACCAGTAACTTCCTTGCCCTCCACGAGCAATGCTAAAATCGGACCTGTAGTCGATACGATCTTTTGCTTTTGAAAGCTCTCCTCACACTCGTCGGACCATTGAAAATATACTTCTTTCTGAGTCAAGCGGGTCAAATGCGAAGCTATAGCAGCAAACCCCTTTATGAACAGACGGTAATAGCTAGCCAAATCCACAAAACTGTGGATCTTTGTCACTGAAGTGGGCCTAGCCCAATCTCTTACTGCCTCAATCTTTTTAGGGTCCACAATAATCCCCTCAATCGAAACCACATGACCCAAGAAAGATACAGACTCCAGTCAAAACTCACACTTGGAGAACTTGGCATATAACTCCTTGTCTCTCAACAACCCAAGAACAATCCTAGAGTGTTTCTCATGATCTTCCCTACTCCGCGAGTAAACCAGAATGTCATCAATGAACACTATCACAAAAGAATCTAAGTATGGCTTAAAAATGCTATTCATCAAATTCATAAAAGCAGTTGGGGCATTAGTAAGCCCGAAGGACATAACAAGAAACTCATAGTGCCCATATCGAGTCCGAAAGCTGTCTTAGGAATATCTTCAACTCAAATCTTCAACTGATGGTAACCCGACCTCAAGTCAATCTTAGAAAATACAAAAGCCCCTTGAAGCTGGTCAAATAGATCATCAATACAAGGAATGGGGTACTTGTTCCGAATGGTGACTTTATTCAGCTGGCGGTAATAAATGCACTTTCGCACATCACAAAAAGCACAGGAGCGCCCCAAAGGAGATACTTAGTCTGATAAATACCTTACTCAAAATATCCTGAATATGCTCCTTCAACTCCCTCAACTCTGCTAGTGCCATCCGATATGGCGGAATAGAAATAGGGCGAGTCTCTAGCTCTAAGTCAATGTAAAAATCAAGATCACGGTTGGGTGGCATACTTGGCAAATCAGCGGGAAACACCTCTGCAAACTCACGCACCATAGGAACTGACTCAAGATATGGAACATCAGCACTAGTATCACGAATATATGCCAAATAAGACAAACACCCTCTATTAACTAGCTTTTTGGCGTGAAGAAAAGATATGATCTCCTTTGGGGAGGGACTAGGGATACCCTTCCACTCAAGTCTAGACATACCTGGCATAGCTAAAGTGATTGTCTTGACATGACAGTCCAGAATCGCATGGTAAGGAGCTAGCCAACTCATACCCAGAATAATATCAAAATCTACCATGTCCAGAATCACTAAATCCCCCCATGTACCATATCCCATAAATGTGACAGTACAAGACCGGTATACTTTATCTACTACAACAGAGTCTCCAAATGGAGTAGATACATGAATAGGGGCATCAAGAAAATCACAGACCATATCAAGACCCATAGAGAAATATGCAGACACATAAGAGAATGTAGACTCCGGATCAAACACTACAGAAGCCTTCCGGTGACAGGCTGAGATGTTACTTGTAATGACTGCATCCGAACCCTCAGTCTCTGATCTGCTAGGAAAGGTATAGCAATGAACCCGTTCACCACTAGCCTGCGAACCTCCACGATCAACCTTCCAGTTTGAGCTCCACCCCTATCGAACTGATGTCCACCTCTTCCTGACTGAGATTCGCCTCTGCTAGGCAAGGTGCCACCTCTACCAGCTGTGTGACCACCACACCCAGTTTGAGCACGATTCCCACCATAAGATCCTCCTCCTCTAGCTGATGAAACTGGAGCCCTGAGAGGCTGATACTGAGCACCCTGGATGCCCTGTCTAAGTATGGGATATTTTCTCTTGAAATGCCCCTGCTCACCACACTCAAAGTATCCATAGTCTAGTGTAGGCCGCTAAACAGAAATCGAAGAAGCAGGATAACCACTATGGTCTAAAAATCGGCCGTTAACCCCCGGGCCGCCTAGGCCGAGAAGTCTCGACCGGACCCCCGAAGGGCCTCCAACTGAAGCCTGCATGGCTGACTGAATAGGACATCCCGAGTAGACCTGTGAACTCTGTCCCCGGGAGAATGAACCACTGAAACCCCCACCCTTGCGGGCCTTCTTCTCTAATACTTACTATAACCATCCTGTCGAATACTCTTAACGGTCCTAACATGATCTACCACCTCCTGGAAGTAAGAACTAGAAGCCACAAGCTGAAGAGCTGACAACTGAAGAGTTGTGTTCAACCCTTTCACAAATCGTCTAACCCTCTTCTCCTCAGTAGGAACAAGCTGGAGAGCGTAACGAGACAAAGAATGGAACTGGGCCTCATGTTGTACCACTGAAGAGCTTCTCTGCTCAATATTACTGAACTCATCACGCCTCCTGTCCCTCAAAGTATGAGGAACATACTTCTCTAAGAAAACCTAATAAAACAGAGTCCATGTCAACGGAGGCAATCCCGCTGACCTATACTCCACAAAAGCCTTCCACCACAACTTAGCATCACCCAAGAGCTGGAAGGTCACAAACTCAACACCATACTTCTCCACCGCCCCCATCTTATGGAGCCTCTCATGACAGTCTATGATGAACTCATAAGCATCCTCAATCTCAGTGCCATAGAAGACTGGAGGCTTCATCTTAGTGAACCTCCAAAAGAAATCATGCTCATCATCAGTCAGCACCAGCCCTGCCACTGGACTAGAAAATACCTCAGGTCTTGTAGCCTTATCCATACGTGGAGCCAAAACTGCAGCTTGCTGTACCCCTGAAGCACGAACTCCGCCCGGAGCCGGATCACCCACTCTCACAACCTTGGCACCTAAAGCGACTAGTAACACACCTGCCTCGGTTAAATCATTGAGCAGGTTCAACACTCGAACCATGACGTCTAATAACACTGGAGGAGCTATAATATCTGGCTGAGCTGGTGGTGCTGCTCCCCTACCTCTGCCATGGCCACGACCCCCGGCCTGGCCTCCACCGTGAGCTGCGGCCTCAGCTGCCTACTCGGGTACTTCGTTCGCTTCTACTCCCGCACGAGTCGTCACCATCTGTGAGTGAATAGAATGAAAAGTCAGATACCAAGTTGAATCATCCAAATACCAATTTGCATCAAGAAGCACGAAAGAAATAAAGAATTGAGTTTTCGTAGTGTCCCATAGCCTTTCGAAGATAAGTACAGACCTCTCCGTACTAATCCACAAGACTCTACAAGACATGTCCTTGTACAACGAGATCGACGAACCTAGAGCTCTGATATCAACTTTGTCGCGACCTAACCCGTCGTGATGGCACCCACACAAACCCCCTGGAGGGCGAACCATCCCCTTAACCAATCATTTAATCAACAACTCAATTATAAATCAATAACAAGAGCATAATCATAAAATTATCTAGTCATGCCATAAATAAATAAAAGTGCGAAATTCTAAACTATTACAATCCTAAAATCAGAAAGTCATCGTACAAGGACTCTAAAACAATAAACTGTCTAAGAATAAATAACTGTCTGAAATAGCATAAATGTCTGGGATGAAATAGACATCAGAATAGGAAAGATCTTCAGGCGACATGGCATGGATAAGAGCTCACCCTCTGATCTGGATAGGAAATAGCCTCAACCTAGATGTGAGGTATGGACGAAGTCTCTGGCACACAATCTGCACTCAAGATAGGCACAACAACACAATAATATCAAGAGTCAATCATCAACCAGTCCATAACACACCAAAAGAATAAGATAAGTCCAATGCAATGCAATGCAACCAATGATAGTATCTCAACCATACCCACATGCCAACGGCTATTTTCGCTCATTAGTCATGACCTACAGGGGACCCATGGTGTCCATATACCACTCGCTCTGGAACTGACCTCAGATCACGAGCCCTTATTTAGGCCACATCCTTACCCCTGTCAAATGTGCCTTTATATATTTCTGTATCTGATCACAATATGCATCTCAATGTATTTCCAGTCCAACAGTCAATATGGAATATGATCAGTCAATAAATGCAAGGTACCATGCCACAAGTTATAACAAGACACAGAGAAATCAATCCACAATAGCATAACTATGCAACCATCTCAATTAAAAAGAAGAGTATATATTGACTCCTTCTTTCTCATAACACGACAAATACACATAAGGTTTCAGCTCATAAAGTAATGCCGACAAGCCCACTTAATCAGAAATCGTACCAACCTAAGTAATATCCAACCAGACGTCATGTCCAAAGACTTAATCATGCTTCCTCCTATCAATTCTACTACATATACAATCAACTAACCAAAGTCTAACTCAAGTAACCATAACCTACCTTAGATGCAGAACTGGAACGATGCAGGTTACTCCGCAAGAGCTTTCCCCTTTCGTAATGCTTCGGAAAGCTCAAAGTCTAGAACGCTAAGTAAGAAATAGGCCTTCTAATCAAATAAGAACAATAATTGGGGAAGAAGGCATAATTACTTCTACCCCTTTCAAATGGGTGAACTATCATTTAATAAAGAATTTGTCATAATCTTAATCCCAACAATCATAATCTTCCAATTTGTGGGTTCTAATCAATTTACCTTTTTCGAATAAGATTTTAGGCCAAAAATCCCATTTTTAATGTAACCCTAAGTCTCAATACACAATTCTCATTATAAATGATCAATTTCCCATCCTAGAAAGTGATCACCTGCACTTCTAGATGATTAAACAATAATAAAATTATCAACCCATCAATTAGAGAACCTTAACTGGCATATGAACTTAGAGATGATGATGAAATGAACAAGGAAAAAGGTTAAGACTTACCCTCAAAGAAGAATCCACCAAGACTCTAGGAAATTCGCCTCTCGCTTTCTTAGGAATAGTTTTTGGAGTTATGTGGGTAATGCCTCGAATTTTGCAATATAATAGTGGGCTTGTCTCTCATCGACCGCTGCAGCGTTCACTGCTTCGCTGCAGCGGTCTCGCTGTAGTGAAAAATCCCACCGCTACAGCTGACCTCATTAAGCCCAAAATCCCTCGGCCGCGACTGATGTCCCGCTGCGGTGGACTCGCTACAGTGGCCCCCCGCCCGCTGCAAAGGTCGCATTCGACCCGTAACCTCTAGTTTTTCACCCAGCATCCCAACATCAATCCGAGGCCCTACAGACTCAAACCAAACATGCACACACATGTAAAAACACACTACGGACTCACCCGTGGCCTCGAAATTCACAACGGAGGTCTAATTTACTAAGTCAACCCCCCAATAGATTAAAACAAGTTTTCAACCAAATGCACAAATACAATTAAATACCTTTGTTTTAGAATTCTGAATCTTTAAGTTATCACTAGACTCGCTCCTAGTCTAAAAAATGAACCGGCGGGGTAAAAATGGTCAAAAGGCACATAACGACCTAGCGGGTCATTACAATAGCATTGGCTGTTGTGTATGACCTTCAAGTTCATCAAATGGATGTTAAAACCTCTTTCTTAAATGGAGATTTGGAGGAAGAAATATACATGGAACAACCTAAAGGGTTTGTGGTTCCTGGAAAATAAAAGAAGGTGTGGTGACTTATTAAGTCACTTTATGGACTTAAACAAGCACCGAACAATGGCATGCGAAATTTGATCAAACAATATTTTCAAATGGATTTAAGATTAACGAGTGTGATAAACATGTCTACATTAAAAACATTCCAAATCATGTGGTCATTGTTTGCTTGTATGTTGATGGCATGCTAATAATGAGTAAAGACATTGCCGACATAAATGCTACTAAGTGTATGCTTGCTAGCAAGTTTGATATGAAAGACTTAGGAGTTCCCTATTTAATTCTAGGAATTAAAATCCATAGGACTCCTCAAAGCCTAGCATTGTCTCAATCTCATTACATCAAAATGGTACTTGAAAAGTTCAAACATTTGGACTTCAAGGTAGCACGAACTCTAATTGACTTAAACCATAATTTTGTTAGAAATAAAGGTCAAAGTAAGTCTCAAGTGGAGTATGCTCGAGTATTAGGAAGTTTGATGTACATCATGAATTGGGAAGATATTCCATTTTGGCCCAAACCTTTGGCACCTATATGCATACATTGCGATAGTCAAGCGGCAATAGAAAGGGCTGGGAGCGTTATGTATAATGCCAAATCTCATCATATACGATGAAGACATAATACCGTTAGACAACTACTCTCTAGTGGATTTATCACAATTGACTATGTAAGGTCAAGGGATAATGTGTCGGATCCACTTACAAAAAGCCCAGTTAGAGAGGTGGTTGAGAAATCATCAAAGGGAATGGGACTATAGCCGAGGACAAGTCCACATGGGGGTAACTTTACCTAGAAGACTGGAGATCCCAAGATCTAGGTTCAAAGAGATCAAACAAACTTATGATTGACGGTTCAACATTGTCAAACAAATTTTTGGTCCATTCTCATGATGAAGACAATGTTCAGTACCAAGGATAAAGCATTAAGGCTTTTTAATGATTTCTAAGTTTGATACAGGGTATATCAAATAGTGTTTCTATAGGATTACACGTTTTAGGAATCATCTATGTAAGTGAGAAGTGTAAGCCTAAGCCGCTTCAACAAGAATTATATAAGGCCAGTTCTCTACGCACTTACGAGACCAGGCACAGTTCATGGCTGAAACGAACACAACAATGAGAACCAAAGACGGTTAAAGGGTTAATTGTGTGATATGTGGTTGTCTAGGTATACACCAAAGTTCGATGGTTCAAAGACATCAAATCTACCGATTGATCGAGTATATCCGACATGTGTTCACTATGGAAAGTTCAAAGGAAAACCTACTTATCCAGATGCAATTAATCCTTGTTTGCAAAACACATAAGTTTTTTCATGCATCATACATTCCCCATTGATGTGGGGGATTGTTAGGATTTAAAGACATAGGCTTTAAAGATGAGTGTAGTGTGAATTGGGAAATGGTGGGAAAATAAAATTGAGGGAAATGAAATTCAAATAAATTTCATTTTTCAAAGGCACTTTGTGGCACTTTGTCCCTCATTGGTGGGGGAAAGCACTTCTTGTGTGCTTACATATAGAATCACCTCTTTTAGCTCTTACAGAGTTGAGAAGAGAGACTCCCCTCGCGCCATCGTCGCTCGGCTTCGGCTTCGAATTTGCATTTGGTCAAATGATCTGATTGATTGATAATATTTTTGGACCAAATTTATTTTCTAAATTCCATTATTTATTTTCCAAAATTCTGATATTTTCCGATAATTTAAATTAAAAAAAATTCGCGGAATTTAATTATTTTTTCCAAACGGTAATAACCAAATGGGCTACTGAACAAACATTGCCTTTGACGAACAGGCATGTCTTCCCAAAACTGTGCCTATAAATTCTAAGGCTCTGCCTCAGTTTTCTTCGCTGAAAAATTTCGAACAAAACTCTGCGTTTTTACCCCCTCTCTGATCTTCTACATTCTGCATATTTTTCAAACCAAAAGCGTAAGTGTCCAGTGTGATTTCTTTGTCGGCATTTGAGTTCGCTGAAGTTCTGAAATTTGCATTGCCGCTATTGCAAATTAATCCATTAACCTTGGCAACTATGAGAAGATTAGATTTCTTAAGGACACATAAGAAACTTGTGGGCTCGAAAATTTTCTATTTCATCTAACTTCTGTCGTTAACATTTTTCTGGTTTTACAAAATAGAAACTGGTTTTAAGAAATTACTGGAAAGTTACTGATTATAGTAAATTACTGTTTTTAGTAAAGTTCTTGTAAATTACTGAATTTGAACACTTATAGATATAACAGTGTGTTATATAAGTATCGACAGTATACAAAGGAGGAACAGTTAGCTAGGTGAAGTGGTGAACCATGCCCCCCAAAAGTTTATTCTTTGTTCCTTACTTTGTTAATAAGTCTGCAACCCTGTTCTGCTCCATGAACGTGTTCCTAATCTGGCTCATCAGGTACTTGTGTGCATTCACATAAAATGGGATTAAAATTTAGGTTTCCATACTTCAGCAAGTTAATCTCTGTCGAGTCTGTCTTTAATTTATTAAGGAATTAGCGTGCCTTTCTTTTCTCTCTATTTTTTTTTTTTTTGGCAATGGGCACAAGTCAACCCCTGCAAGTGGTTGTGACTAGGGTTGTTCACGGTTTTGGTTAAAACCAAAACCAAACTGAATAAAAAAAATCGACTTTTGGTTTGGTTTGGTTTGATTTGTTTTTAAATTTTAAAAATCGATAATATTTGGTTTGGTTATGGTTCTATTAAAAAATAACCAAATAAACAACCGAACCTAACAGAAAAATTATATACATAAATTTTATAATTATTTATATGTATAATATTAGTTTTTCATAAATAATTACAAATATTTTATACTTTTTAATCATTAATTTGATTTTTTTATCTACTTGTTTCACATGATTGTTTAAGGCCCATGTTTTTAAAAATATGTCCAAGCCCATGTCTTTAAGTCTTTTAACTCTTTTAAGTGTTAAGTGTAAACCTACTAACAGAAGCTCACGTTAGAGTCTAATGTCTTTAACTTAAATTATTAGTCTTTCTTTGTCAGCCATTTGATTTTAGGTTGTTTCTTCTTCTTTTTTTCGAATTTATACCTTTCTTTTTTCTTGTCTGAATGGGTCCTAAACTTCTAATCTCATATGAAAAGGACAGAGGTTGTAGATTTGGAGGTTCCTATAGAAGATACTTCAGTAACATCAGCATTTGCTGCAACTCAAGCACATGGTAATGCCCTAATACTTCTTCCGTGGGTAGTCCTCCTAAAAAGTAGAAAAGAACAACTCCTTGTAGTCAAGGCCCTAGCCTTGGGATAATGATAGAAAAACATCTGAAGTTTGGGATCATTACGCAAAGTTTTTTCAATAAAATGGGAGAACTGAGGGAAAAATGCTAGTATTGCCCCAAAGTTTGGGATCATTACACAATTTTTTTTTATTTCATATATTTTCATTTTAATTTTTGGTAGACTTTATGTTTAATTAATATGTATGTTTATAACAACAACTAAAAGCTCCTATACTCTACTTTATTTCTAGGTATGTGTATTAAGATGACAAAAATGGTGCAGCCACTACTAAGTTTTTAGCTCTATATGTAATAGTTTAACAACTTTGGGTAACTTGAGTACTACACTATCACTAATAGTGAAAATGTTTCTATGATGTATGTTCCACCTTAAACTATAAATAAAAGTTATCGTTTGAACAAAAAAAAAAAAAGACACGTCTTTTTCAACTTTTTAATGTTTTACTGATAAGTCTCATGGCTGCTAGTCATAAATCGAAAAATCGAACCAAACCAAACCAAACCGATAATAATCGAACTGGTGGTTATTATTTTATTTGGTTTGGTTATGGTTCTAGGCATTTAAAAATTGACTAAATTGGTTTGGTTATGGTTTTAATCAATAACCGACCCAAACTTAACCATGAACACAAGTGGTTGTGACCTGGTATTAGTAGCCTGTCACAATCTTTTGATTCTGTAAGTAGTAGTAATAGCAATGCCTATCTTCTAGGAGTAATATTCTATATTAACCAAAGTCTCTAATACTATACATGTCGTCTATATAAATTAGGGTCCGGAACTTTTTTAACCCAAAAAAAATTTTGGAGCCAAACTAACCCGTTAAAAAAAAAAAAAAACCAAAGTAGGCTTAGGCCAAAGTGTACATTTACACTTTGGTCCTTTCACGCTGATTACGTGTGTGAAGCCCCCCCCCCCCCCCCCAACCTTTATTCTTTGGAAATCAAACTCAAAATTAAGCTTTTTTTCGTACTTTGACCGAAGATTAGTCACGTTTCAAAACACCGGAATATAAATATTTTAAATAGAACTTAATATTTTTTAGTGTAAAATAATATCGGCTCATTACATCAAGTAGACATATACATTTGGATCACTGTTTTAGGGGTTGTAAAGTGCTCCGAAGTACGTTTGAAAACTTGTTATATTTAGGTTTAAGTGTCATATTTTATAGGGTTTTGATTAATCTCTTTTGTTTTACTCCCAAAGCTATGAAAGTACTTTTTTGGTTCAAGAAAGATAGAAAAGAAAAAATTACTCTGCTTTGTATTAGTTTTTTTTTTCTTTTATGTCTTTTTTATTTTGTTATTATTTTGTGTAATCCGCACCTTTTGAATGTGCAAAAATAAACATAATATTTAAAAATAATTCCAATACGAGAGGTTCATAATAATTGAAAAATATTTCATTCCATTAGCAACGAAATACATCATTAAATTACAATAGAGTTAAAAAAAAAAAAAATCAAGTTCTAGACACTCTTTTACTTCCGGATGTCGCCACCACGGGAGTTTTGCCCACATGAACGCTTATCATGCCCAAATTGCTTACATGTCGAGCACTTGCGAGAGTAAGTCTTTTTGCTAACATCCATTTGATTGTGATAACGGGTTAGCTTGTTTTTTCCCAATTTACGGATATGCTTCTTGTTCGCAACCATAGAAAACGGTGCGGCTGGCCAATAAGCTTGATCACCAAGGGGATGGAAGTGGCCGAAATATGCTCTAAGGTATTTTACGACCTTATATTCCTCCACCACATAATCAGTTACATTTCTGGCCATTCTCTCAAAGCACTTGACTGCATGAGAACATGGCATGTGGTACGTTTGCCACTTACCACAAGCGCATGATTTTGTACGCTCAGTAACGATATATTTGTTTCCTCCTTTACCGTTGTAATAACCCGTTCTAACTTCATACACTCGTTGAACGACGTCATACTCGGTCATTTGGTGACCCTCTGCCTTTCTTCTATGGTTCTCCATCTTTTTGTAGGGCTTTGGCATCCATGTTCCGTCCTCGGCTAATATGGCTCTGGTTTGCCTTATCCTATCCATAAATCGCTCCACGACCTGCCTGAAAGTTAGTCTTACTATTGCGGTGACAGGTAGTCCTCGAGTAGATTTGAGGAGTCCATTGAAAGACTCCGAGCTGTTCGTTGTGAGCATGCCCTATCTCCTTCCTCCATCAGCATAAAGCGTCCATTTTTCAACTTCTAATTTCATCAACCAAACATATGCCTCTTCACTCAATTCCCTTAGTAGCTTCATTTTTGCAGCCCATTTTCTTTGTTGATGCTGCATCGCAGCCCCCCCACATCAATTTGTTTACAGTGCCATTTCCAAACTTTGTTTGCAAATTAGCCTTTAAGTGACTTAAACAATATCGATGGTAAGCATGTGGAAGCTGCCACCCTTCCAGAGTACGCATATTGTGCAATATGCTTTTATAACGATCCAATAGGACACATATGCCCTGACGACCCTTAATAACATGAGTTTTTAGATGAGCCAAGAACATCCCCCATGTCTCGTTGCTCTTGTTGGCGGCAATTGCAAAAGCAAAAGGGAATATTGACCCATTGGCATCCATATCTACTGCAATTAGGAGCTTAATGTCATATCGACCATATACATACGTCCCATCTATCGATATCACATTTCGACAGTGAGCAAAACCATCAATACTTGGTTTAAATACCCAAAAGGCGGAGTAAAAAATTATGCCCTCTAAAAGCCGCCACTGTAAAACAGTGCCAGGATTAGCATGTTGTAGAGCCGCCATATACCCCGGCAACGCCCGAAAAGAGGATTCCCAAGTTCCAAAGATCATCTCAAAAGCACGTCTACGCCCGAGAAATCCCTTTCTCTTGCTTATGATTTTACCATATTTAGAGTGGACCATGCTAATACAAGTTTTGATGGGCATCCCGCATAAGTTTAAACAAATAACATTTGGCAATGATATTTTAATTGCTATAAGATATATAATGTACTAGGTCAGATAAGTTACCTTGGAGTTTCCTCAATGTGTTTAAGTAATACATGAGCAATCATGCTTATATCTAAATTAAAATGATCTGCTCGACTTCGTCCCATATCACAAGTGTGCTTTGGGTGAAATTTTGTGATTTCCCACAGACCATCAGGCTTAACAATTCCCCGAAGCAACCACCGACAGCCTTGAGTCTGTCGCTTACAAACCAGCCTCCATACCTATTTGTTTGAGTCATCAACCTTAAACTTCCGCATATTCTTTATATAATACATTCTGACAGCCCGTTGCAACATCTTTTTTTATGTGAACTGCATTCTCTTTTGCAAAGACGCATTTATCAGTCATGGGATTTTTTGGTTCAATCCACGTTTTTTGGCGACTTTGATCATCATCTCTTGTGAAGACAAATGCATCCTCACGACCTTGTAGACTGTCAAGATATGGAATATAGTCAGAATGCCACTGCATTGGGCTGTCAGGAATTGGGTTTTCCGCCATCAGAGGTGGTACGTGGTGGTGAGTTGGTTCTGGGGACTAAAATGCGTATCTTCTTCATCCCCTTCACTATCTTCATCATCGGTTACCTCCGCATTATTAGTGGTTCATCGCCATCACTCTCTCGATGTATCCACATAACTTGGACAATCGCCATCTAAGAAAGGCCTCCTCCTACACGATAAAAAACATATGTTAAATTCAAATTCAAATATATATATATATATATATATATATATATATATATATATATATATATATATATATATATAAGGTGATGAACCTCCACATATTGAGAATGAGCATGGTGTGGAGAATGATCAACCCCACTAAACTGAGAGGACTGCCTTTCATCCACAGTTGGTACCACTGGCGAGTTTTGATAATAATCGGTACACCGAAGCGAGAATTATTATAATAATCACTCCCTTTGAATTGAGAATTATTATAATAATCAGCTCCTTTGAGCGAGAGTTTTGATAATAATGAGCTGCTCCACTAAATTGAGGTGATTGCCTAATATTACTCGTATCAGGTCTATAATCCCTACAAAGATTTAAAAATGGTTATTTACCAATACATACAATAAACACGTGCTACTGCACAAAATAATAATATAATAATGCATATTTACTAAGTTTGATTAAATTGTTTGGTAAGATTTTCCAGCGGCACCTCGCCACTCAAAATGTCCCCATAAGAACTAATATCTCCATACGTGTTAACTTGACTGGGCTGTTCTTGCGGGACCTCTCGGGGTATCTTGTCAACATACATCTCAAGAACATTAAGGGCGACTAAATGTTTTAATTCTTCTGGCGCATTCAACTAATCCCTCAAAGAATCATCATCATTGATATAATGCCTACCATAAAGCACTATACCACGAGAAACTGATTGTGGATATCTGCCTGTTATAGAGATTTCATACTCATCTGGACTAACCTTCATGTTTTCATATATGTAAGTGACTAGTAATTCATAAGACATTTCAAGTGGACATTTAACATGAACGTTTGGTTTTTTATTATAACGAACTGTACTATTGTCATCAAGGATAATACCATCCCAATGTATTGAAACCTTAACTGGTGGAATATCTTGAGCCATTTTTTGTAGGAAGTTTGATTTTTTTTTTTGAAGGACTTAAGAGAGGTTTTTTTGAATGACTTAAGAGACTTAAACTTATGAAATGGATGAGTTTTTACCTCGTCCAACATTCTTCTTAAATAGATTCATATTGACCCCTATTGCGCATTGAAATGTTGCGTAATATGAATTAAATTCAAATAAACGGTCAAAAAATGCAGCATTGTATTGTCAAATCGGTCCTTTATGTGTCATAAAAAAGCTAAAATTGGCATGCATGATGTGTTGTCAAATTATGTTCTATTGCGCATTGAAATGTTGCATAATATGAATTAAATTCAAATAAACAATAAAAAAAAAAATGAATTAAATTCAAACGGTCATGCCTTTATGTATTGTGAAAAAAATGTTGTCATGTTCTATATATAACATGATTGACAAACAACTAGTATTCACTTTAAAACGAGTTATCATGATGTTGTCAAACATGTTCTACACGCATCGAAATGTTTCGTAATCTTAATTCTCAAAAAATTACATGTTTTACCCCAGCAAACATATTTGAAGCAATGGGTAGGACATGGGAACTAGATGATGATGATTTTCATTACTCAAATAACCCTAACAAAAGATTCAGTCGAGAATACAATAAAACAATGAGAGAGGAGTGGAATTGGCGTGTTAGGGAGGCTGAAGCACTGGAGCAAAAGTTAGCTTCAGTAGGGCTTAAACGCCCAAAAAAACGTGCTATGTCAATGCCTCGTGGAACTCCACAAGAGTTTAATTTTGCTCTTAATCATTTTCGCGAAGAGAACAATCGGATGCAAATACGTTACCATAGGGTAGAATATGGTATATATGGTAGCACAAGATTTAGATCCAAGTGGGATTCGGACTATGAAATGACCGATGAAGATTAATATTTTTCTTATAATAAGGTAAGTAGGTAGGGTCATAGAGGCCCCCCCTCCCCCCAGGGTACTTGGGGGTTTGCAACTATATAAGTAGCCCTTTTTTTGTTATTAGACTAAAACGTATTCATGTCGAGTAGTAGAAACTCAGCTTGGTCTTTACTCCTTCCAAAAGAACCAAATAGCAGTGATGATGAGAGTTCAAATCATAGCAGTTTTTCGAATGATACCAATGATTTCAAACTAGACAAGCTAAATCCCCACCTTCTTATAGAGCGTAATGATGATTTCTGCAGTGTAAAATATTCAGATCCGCACTTGCGAGCTTGCCGTACAAAGGATTAGAAAAGAAAACAACAGAATGCTGGCAAGACGTTGTAGATTTTATATGCTAAAGTTGGCCGAAGAACAAGCATCATCAACGGTAGAGAACTAACATCTCCCCGAAAAAAGATGTGTGTTAAGAGACCGCCAATATCGTTCTAAGGACGATATTGAGGACTTCTATTCTGATGATGATTATGGTCTATTTAGGCTCACTGTCTTAGATTATGGGTCATTTAAGTTTCAGACTAAGGCTGTTAATTAGTATTTTTATTTTATGATGAAGTCATAAATTTGAATTAGTTTGGCATGTTTTTAATTCTTCAAAGTTTATTGCTAAAGTCTATTATTAATTGACAATTTAACAAAGAAACACAAATAAATTAGTACATAAAGGGTGCGGATTACATTATAGGGAAAAAGGTACAAATAGTAAAAAAACATAATCCATAGAAATATTAAACTTAATAAATAAAATACATATAAATAATGAACAACAACAAGATAGCACAAATAATCTTCCACAATTTAAGTTTTTCTTTCAAAGCTATTTTCTCGTGTTGAGCGTCTCTAAGTTTAGCCTTCAGCAAAATTCATTTTTTTTCGGAACCGATGAGCAAGACCTCCAAAAGCTCAATTTTTTCTTCAGCTTCCACAAGCTTAAATTGCGAGTCCAACTTAGCGGTATCTAGTCACGGTATCTCTATCAAAAAGTGGATTTTTAAACTTCACCGCCACCGTTTTATCCACGTGAATGCTATATTCCCACCGAAAGTGTTTGCAACTACCCATATCCTATAAACATTACAAGAAAATCAGTTTGTTAAAGTAAAATATGTGGATAACATGAAAAAAAAAACACTAAAAAATGTAAAAACACTTACTTCGGGCACTTTATAACGCCAAAAAAGGCAACCCGGATTATCTTGGGTCTTTGATGTTTTTAGTTTACAGTAATAACCGCATTCACAAATATCGAGTTGTATAGCAAACTTTGAAGTTTCAAAACTTTGAGACATGTTTTCGGGAGTATAAAAGTGTGTTGAAAGGGTGAAAATGAAGGAAATGAAAGAGAAGAGTATCTTTGGAAATGGGAGGGGTTTTTGTTAGGGGTTTCACGCACAGATTCTGCGCGTGAAGCCTACTTTGGTTCTTCTTCTTTTTTTTTTTTAACGGGTTAGTTTGGTTCAAATTTTTTTTTTCTGGGTTACAAAAGTGCGGGACTCTATAAATTAACACTCGCAAGAAAAAGTCTGACAATATATAAGGATTGGTGGCACGTTATTGTCTCAAATTGCGGATGTCATGGCAAGTAATTTGAATGAACAAGTCAAACTGGCCATATATCAGTTCAAAGGAAATAAACAAATTAAAAAAAAGAGTTTAGTGTAAATAACTTATATGCTAGCAGATCATCTTTACCTATTATAACATATAACATATCCAATATTAAGATTTCAAGTCTCATAATTTAAGAAAATTTACTCATAGATAAACTTTGAATGATCTGATAGTATAAAAAATTATTTGTACTGATAGTGCACAAAATTTAAACTCTGAAAAAAAATACTTGACAAAGTTATTTTTTTTAAAAAAATACTTGAGAAAGTTAAACATGACTAATGCTTTAATTTTCTACTAAAGGACCGGTTTGTCGACTTTTGAAGTGTGAAATGGACTTCGAAGGATTATAAGTTTGAAAAAGAATGGTTTTCTGGGCTGATCTGTTTTCATATTAACGGCGCACAAAGACCCTGACGATATTGATAGGGATACTGTATATTAATATGACATTACACCAATGAGTGTGAGAAACACTTTTAATCGTGTTTGTAACGTTTGAACCATTCAACAATTCGAGGGAAAAAATGGACAACTTGTCACTAGTTTGGCAACTTTTTCCGATCATTTGTTTATCTTTTATTTTGGATACAATGATACCTTGATGAGGTTAAACTCACCTTAACTAATTCACTAGATATTATCCCTCAAAAAAAAAAAAAAAATCACTAGATATTTGTCACTGTCCACCAATATAAATACCCAGTAGCTCTAACCATCAAAATTTAATAGCAATGATTCTTATTATAAAATGGGTCATTTGCACGATTGCCCTTCGAAGGCACTTGTCTTTAATTTTTGTCCCTCAAACAAGTGATCTTTAATTTTATTCGCCTTCACTAAAAATTAATCTCAACTTTTGTTCGAACCCTTTCGATCAAAAAAAATTAAAAAAAAAATCGCAAAGTAGAGTTTGAATTTGCAAAACTCTACCTCAGGCAGAGTTTTTAGAGTTTTGCTTGCGAAATTCCTTCTTTCAATCCGCACAAAAAAATGTTATAAAATACCCCTAACTTTCAAAAATCGATGGGCTAGGAGATCGATAATGATTTTCTAAGGGTCATTTGATTTACGATTTAATTATGCAGAGCTCCGGCCCTTATGTGGTGAATTATAAAATTGTAGGAAATATGTGCGGTGATAATGCATGCATTTTTATAAATGTAAGGATTGCCTAGTTTAAGGCCATTGTTATCTTTAAAACTCTTATTCATGTGCTATCGTACACAGATTCTTATATATTCACTTTTTATGTCGTATAAAATGATTCATAACTTCAAGAATGATCAGTTGTACAAGCATATATAAGTAGTACGACAATTAATTTGGGTTCCAGAATAATCGAACTCCACATAAGTACGCATGGCTTAATATCATAAACCAAATGACGTATTAGTTACATGCATGTTAATACATATATAGTTTTATATCAAAATTATAAATGGTAGTATTAAATGATACAAGAGTTTATATGGAGATATTAAGTTTTCTTATCCCTTTAATCAAGCTATTTTAGTCTTGTGTAGTATTAGAAATAGTTTATTTTTTTTTTCAGATTTGCGTCGCATATAGGGTCTATAAAAATATTCTCTGGTAGAGTTTTCTTCATTCTCACACCTCAAACCTATGATCCCCTGGTTAAGTGCGGAGGGTTACTATGGTCATCTAACTATATTCTTTAATTTGGTGGTGAGAATTAGTATGGTTAATACAAGTTGTTACTCTATTTATTGGCATAAAAAGGGCAAAAAGATGAAGAGAAGAGAGTAAATTAGAGTACTAGACCATTCGATTGTGACGCCAAGAAGAATGGGCCGTAGATTTGGTGATGAACAGGTAGTCATCACTATTTTTGTTTTTGGTCGAAAAAATAAATTGTACAACCAATTGGAACTATTTATTACATTACTTGTTCATTGGACTCTAGAGACAGGTCAATACAAAAATAATAAAAAGTAATCATTATTTTTTATTCAGTCAATTCAAAAATCATAGTAAAATTACAAAAAAAAAAATATGGAAAAGTTCCCATCTGAAGGAAAATTAATTACTACTACTAATATTTTAAGGCTATTGTGCTCTAACACTTTGAATTGTCTAACCTGATCCCTTTCTGATCGAGGAATATATTGTCTACAAACGCGTTCACGGGCATGAACTTTTCCATGTCAAAATCGTGAAACAATTATTTAATTGTAGATATTTTTTTATATTTATCCTTCTGAAAGTGATTATTCTTTAGGTCTCTATTCTGACTGAATTTAAGTGGTTATTAAGTTGACTTTTAACGTCTCTGTTTGACCAATTTGAATTGATATTTAACTTCAATAATTTAAAATGTAGCAAATAATAGTAGCTTTTTACTAAATCAGGAGAATGTGCTATTTAATTATTTAAGTTTTAGTTGCAAAAACATAAGCAAGAGAAATATAATGGCAAAAGTTCATATGGGAACTAGCATGACGCAACCATCAAAGGATGTGGTGCAGTGGATGAGGATATTTACTTAGTTATCAAATTCCATTTCCTTGATTCTTGCATCTCTAAATATTACCATCTTTATACAACAACAACAACATACCCAGTGAAATCCCACAATGTGGAGTCAGGGGAGGGTAAAATGTACGCAGACCTTACCCCTATCTTGGAAGATAGGGAGGCTGTTTCGGAAAGACTCTCGGCTCAAGAGAAAACATGGCAAAAAAGGTCAGATAAGGACAAGCAATTCAAAGCAGTATGAAAATGAAACTAACGCAAGAGAAAAATCCTTGATAAAGCAGTCTGGAAAAAAAAAAAGCAATAACTACAACAAATAAATAAGATAATCGAAGTAGAAGAAACAACAAATAGTAGCAGGAATCAAAGGACGATAAACTATAGAGCAAAACTACGACTACTAGTACGAAAGGATAAGCGGGACTACCTACTAGCTTTCTACCTTAATCTGAGTCCTCCAGAACCTCCTATCTAAGGTCATGTCCTCGGTAAGCTGGAACTGAGCCATTTCCTGTCTAATCACCTCTCCCCAATACTTCTTCGGCCTACCTCTACCTCTTTTGAAACTATCCATAGCCAACCTCTCACACATCAGCAGTGGAGCATCTGTGCCTCTCCTCATCACATGCCCAAACCATATCAGTATCGCTTCCCGCATCTTTTCCTCCACTGATGCCACTCCCACCTTATCCCAAAAATCTTCATTCCTAGTCTTATCTCTCCTAATGTGCCCACACATCCATCGCAGTAGCAATTTTCATCTTTTGAACATGACAGTTCTTGACTAGCCAACACTTCGCCCCGTACAACAAAGTCGGTCTCACCACCACCTTGTAGAAATTGCCTTTAAGTTTTGGTGGCACATTCTTATCACACAACACTCCGGAAGTGAGCCTCCATTTCATCCACCCTGCACCAATACAATGCGTGACATTGTAATGACCCGTATGGTCGTTATGAGCCTTTCCTTCTTTTCTCCGAATTACCCTTCGTTGGACTCGCAATAGTAGCATTTCACGTTCGGGATTCGCTTGTAAGGGTGGCCTATAGCCGAGTTGGAAAGGAATTAATCAACTTAGGATTTCCTGAAACAGGTGTCTCACTCTTGGGTTTGGCGGGCCGCTAGCTTCAATGAGCCCGCATCGGCAAATGTTCTTCCGCGTTGGCGAGAAGTTCAACTAATTAATGAATCCGCATTTGTGGAATATGTTCAGCAGAGGTGGCATCACATAGGCGAGCAGTGGCTCACGTAAGCGAAAATCGCTGAATCAGACCTAGCATTTATTTTCTCATTTTGGGATTGGACCTCATTTCCATCCTATAATTTTCTAGAGCTAGTTTGGGGAGCATTTTCAGTGGTTCCAAGGCCATTTGAAGAGGGTAAGATCTATCCCCTATTTCATTAATTTCCTTTTTGTCCCTTATCCTCCATTAGCTATTTCATGTTTAGGTTTTTGGATTTGGGGGAAAACTCTTGTTTTTGTAACACCTTGGGTGGGTAAATGGTTTCTTTAACTAAAAGCAAGCTTGTGTTGGAAGTGTAGCTTAGTGTTTAGCTTGGGGGAATTTAGTTTCCAAATCTAATGTCCAATTCAAAAATGGATTTCTCAAATGGGTTAGTGTAGGGTTTCTTGAAAAATTGGGGGTTTTTGTAATTAGAGGAATTGGAAGTTCATTCGGGGTTAGTTAAGTATGAAACCAGTTGTTGATCGTTGGAGCTTCACGTAGACTAGTTTTGCGAAAAGTTTTAAATTTGCCCTTGTGGGCCCTGGGTCATTTTCTTGAGAGTCGTAGGAGTCCTTCTAGGAGTGTGTAGTTTGAATGTTCATAGTGTCTCTTGCTAATGTAGAATACTTGCTTGATTAGACTTCGCTCATTCGGACGTTTTCCAAAATGGAGAAGCTCAAGACGGATGTTCGTGGTTCGTGTACGGCATCGAGGTAGGTTACAGCTTACCTTCTTAGACTTTGATTAGTGAATTGCATGTGTTATGTAGTTGTTGACGGGGAAAGCTTGACAGGCCTTCGGTCATGGTTGTGGTGTTAAATCCACTAGGTTCGTATGATTTTTGATTATGTGGGCTTATCACCGTTATTTATGCAATTATTGATATGTGGTGTACCTGACTAAGTGATTGTGGTGATGCGGGATGTGTTGGTTTGATTTGTTGTATTTGGGATTGATTTCATGTTACGCTTCCATGATAGTCTTGGTAATTCATGCAATGATTGAATTGGCATATTATATTTGTGAATTTTGTATCATACTTATTGGCATTTTTACTCATGTGAATTCTCATTCTTGCATTCATGCATTCATACTTGATGAAAGAGTTATGGAAATGAATTCGGAATTGAAAGAGTTATGGAAATGAATTCGGAATTGAAAGAGTTATGGAAACGGTGTCGAAATGGAAAGAAAGAGAAAGATGAAAGTATCATGTGATTATTGCTATGATCCGAGGTTTGTAGCGGATATGTTGATCAAGCCACGGCCTGTAGTCCGTCAGATGTGGCTAGTACATGGACTTCGAGGGGTCCCCCAAGGATCATGACTATTGAAGAGACAAATGCTTATAGCATGTTTGTACAGATTTGAGGTATTGGTCATTGCATTGCAAGACATTGCATCTCATTTGCATTGCATCTCACATTATCGCATCACATATTATCTTGGTGGATTCTTGTCGGTGTTGTACTTATGTTGTAATCCATGGATGATGTATTTCTTGGAACTTGGCAGACTTGTGGAATAGAACTCAACCTAGGCTATGACGTGATGGTTCGGGAGAGATTGTGTTTGTTGATTGTTTGACTGCCTTATCTGTTTTTACTTGTTGATTCTGTATTAAATGTGCGTTAACTAATCTTAGTCGGCCTATGATGATTACCAGTACGTGTGTTGTATTGATACTACTCTTGCCACACCCTTTTCGGGGTGTAGAGTTGTTCCAGGTAATTGTCGAGGTATCGGGATAGATTTTCGAGGATTGTAACAGAGATGTTATGGGAGAGCCACTAGCCGGTTCTGTTTCCGAAGTCTCCTCTTATATACGCTGTCTATTTTACTTTTCTAGGGAGTGTTGTCATTTTGGGAGTCTGTATGTCTTTTCAAATCTTGTAATTGTTGTAGAAGCTCTTGTACTGTGTAAGATCAGATTTTGGGGAAAGTTATGTATAAAAGTCGTTATTCGTCACTTATGTATGTCATTTCAATTTAGATTATGTCTCTATCTACTTCAGATCCGCACTTGTCTTTTAAAGGGTGATTAGTGGTTGGGAATGGTACGCCTACTTTAGGTATTCGTGTAGGTGCCACCCCGACCAGCAGTTTGGGTCGTGACAGACATCATCGTCAATATCCCCATTTCCATGTATAATAGACCAGAGATACTTGAAACTTCCTTTTCTTATATGGAGAAGATTAACCTTAACCCAAAATGTTCTTGAAATTAAGAATTTAATTACATAGTAAAGACTAAAGACCCCTTTGCGCCAGATCAATTTTTTTTATTTCTCACCCGGTATCCAATATTCACATTGGAGCCCGACTAAATTTGAATTCGCGCCCCGTATGGCCCATTCGAGAGAAGCACTCTCTACCAAGAATTTTTTCGTATTTAGGGTTCAAACTCGAGACCTCTGATTAAGGGAGAAGCGCATCCAAACAATGATTATCCATTTGTAATGATGTTGAGTGCTATAAGTGTTTTCCCAACATAATAAAGAAATTGGGTGCCAACTAATATAATTGTCAGTTTAAGATCAAACCTTTTAGGGAGTAAAGTAATTCAACTTTACTTTTCCAAAGGACCCTTCATCTCATTTTTTCCCCATTCTCGCCAATGTGTGTTCCCCATAGTGTTTCTATCCATTGTATATAGGGGAAAGGGTCAAAAATACCCGTCTACTTTAGGAAAAGAACTAAAAATATCCTTCATTACAAATTTGAGTCAAAAATACCCCTCCCGTCATTAAAGTTTTCAAATATACCCCTATCTTAACAGAAATCCCCAAAATAACCCGATTTCATTTTTGAACTCGCTCCATTTAAACCCGACCCAACTAAATAAAAAACCCATATGGGTTACCCGCTCCTGTGCCTGGTGGCTTCAGATGTAGAACTCGAAAACAAGTTGGTCGCATATGGATTTTTTATGTAGTTGGGTCGGGTTTAAATGGATCGGGTTTAAAAATGAAATCAGGTTATTTTAGGGATTTCCGTTAAGACAGCGGTATATTTGAAAACTTTAATGACGGGAGGGGTATTTTTGACCCAAATTTATAACGGAGGATATTTTTAGCCCTTTTCCCAAAATAGAGGGGTATTTTTTACCCTTTTCCCTTGTATATAATGCACAATAAGAATTAAAGAAAAAAAAATGTACATACAACTTCATCCTAAATCTTCTTCTCTTTTTTCCCCTTTCCTTCATAAGTTTAGGTTGATTTCTCAAAATTGCATCGTCTTCTCTCTCATGGATTAAATGATGATATTTCTAAAAGGAGATAGAGAAAATAATATATAGAGGATGCAAATAAACTTAGTCCAGGGCTTATTTTCATAACCCCGAACAACAAACATTTACAGACATGACAAGAGATCGATTTTTTTTTTACCATGAGCTATGAATTACTTTAAAATAGAGGATCTCAAGTTCTTAGTTGGCATGTCAATTTTTTCTTTTGAAATGTTCATTCGAGTTTATTGAATTACAATTTGTGTTTGAATGATTGTTCTTTGTTTAAAAGAAATGTCAAAATTATAGTTGTTATCAATCTGTATTACGAAACAGTAACTTAGCAAAATTTTCAGAAACCAGTAACTTTACAAAATCAGAAAGTATAAACCAATGTAAAACAGAATCTGAAAAAATAATTAGAAAGAGTATACGAAAATATTTTTAAGGAACAGAAATCTAGCCCACTGAATGCACAGTGTGTCCTTAAGGAAATTATTCCCCTCAAGTACCCGAGGTTGAATGTGGAATATATCCTCCCAGGATAGAAAGATTTCACTCACCGGTGTATTGGTACCAAAAACTCCGATGTCAGGCGAACCACTTAACGGCAGTAGAGCACACAGAAGAAAACTTTTAAGAGAGTAGAAGAATAGAGAATATCAGAAAATTCGTAAGTAATAATCTGAGTATTAACTGGAATTTATAGCCATTAATGCACTGGTTGGGAAAAGGTTTGCAACCTTTCGTGAAAGGCTTGCAACCTTTCACAAAATCTGTTACAACTGGTGGGAAATTTAAATAATCCGAAAAAGAAAAGGTTGCGGGTCAGACACGCGGATCCGGGTGACTATCGGATCAGATTTGGATATTTTAATTAATTAAATAAATAATAATTAATTAAATAATTAAAATTAAAGAAAATTTGGTCCAAAAAGATTATCAATCAATCAGATCATTTGACCAAATCCGAATCCGAATCCGAAGCCGAAGCCGAGCCGAGCAACGACGACAGCGCGAGAGGAGACTCTCTTCTTAACCCTTTAGCAACAAGAAGGAGTGCTTCTACTTTTAAGTAGGAGAACTTTTCTTTCCACTACCTATGAGGGACACATGCTTATTTCATAAAGCAAGAGGGAACAACTCATTTTTCCTCCACTTCTTTTCCCACCATTTCCCATTCAACCTATCAATTAAACCTAACAATCCCCCACATGAATGGGGAATGGCTATAAGATAAAGGAATGCACGGACAAGTGTGTGATATACATGCGAAGATTAATTGCATCTAGATAAGTAGGTTTCCCTTTGAACTTTCCGTAGTGAACTTATATCGGATATACTTGATCAATCGGTAGATGTGATATCTTTGAACCGTTGAACTTTATTGTATACCTAGACAACATAGGTCACACAATTAACCCTCAACCGTCTATGGTTCTCACGACTGTGTTCGTTTCAGCCATAAACACCTCCTGGTTTAATGAGTGTATATAGAAAGGGCTTTTTACAATCATCCTCTTTGAAGCGGCTTACACTTCACACTCACATAAGTGATTCCTAAACGTTTTATCGCGCAGATACACTATTTGGTCAAACCTGCCAAACTTAGAAACCATTAAAAAACTTAAGCTTTGTTAACTAGTTAAAAAGCCTTAACGTTTTATCCTTGTTCCTGAACATTGTCTTCATCACGAGAATGGATTGAGTTACTTGATAATGTCGAACCGTCAGTCACAACTTTGTTTGATCTCCTTGAACCTAGCTCTTGGGATCTCCAGTCTGCTAGGTAGAGTTACCGCCATGATAACTTATCCTAAGCCTTAAACCCATTCCCTTAGATGATCTTTCAACCGCCTCTCTAATTAGGCCTTTTGTAAATGGATCCGACACATTATCTCTAGACTTTACGTAGTCAGTAGTGAGAATTCCACTAGAGAGTAGTTGTCTCACAGCATTATGTCTCCGTCGTATATGACGAGATTTTCCGTTGTACATAACGCTCCCTGCCCTACCTATTGCTGCTTGACTATCACAATGTATGCATATAGGTCCCAGAGGTTTGGGCCAGAATGGAATATCTTCTAAGAAATTTCGGAGCCATTCAGCTTCTTCACCGGCCTTGTCTAAAGCTATAAATTCAGATTCCATCGTAGAACGGGCGATGCACGTCTGTTTGGATGATTTCTAAGACACTGCTCCACCCCCAATTGTGAAAACATATCCACTCGTGGATTTAACTTCAGATGATCCGGTGATCTAATTTGCATCACTATATCCCTCAATCACTACGGGATATTTGTTATAATGCAAAGCATAGTCTTGGGTATGTTTCAAATACCCCAAGACTCGTTTCATTGCCATCCAATGAGTTTAATTGGGATTACTGTGAATCGACTAAATTTCGCTAATAGCACATGCTATGTCTGGTCGTGTACAATTCATAATATACATCAAACTTTCCAAAACTCGTGCATAGTCCAATTGTGAGTCACTTTCACCTTCATTCTTTTGAAGTGCAAAACTTACATCAATTGGAGTCTTTGCAACATTGAAATTTAAGTACTTGAACTTGTCAAGTACCTTTTCAATATAATGTGACTGTGATAATGCTAGACCTTGTGGAGTTTTATTGATCCTAATTCCTAAGATCAAATCAGCAACTCCTAAGTCTTTCATGTCAAATTTGCTAGCGAGCATACGCTTCATAGCATTTACATCGGCAATATCTCTACTCATTATCAACATGTCATCAACATATAAACAAACAATGACGTCATGATTTGGAGTAGTTTTAATGTAAACACATTTGTCACACTCATTAATCTTAAATCCATTTGCCAACATTGTTTGGTCAAATTTCGCATGCCATTGTTTGGATGCTTGTTTAAGTCCATAAAGTGACTTAACAAGTTTGCACATGTCTGCCACTAAACGTACATGACATATCTGCTCATGCTCATTCTGGGCCACCTGAGGGCACTCACAACATGATCTGCTGACTGATAGATGTCATAAACTGGAGGGTCACAGCCCTCAAAAGATATATATACATGCATCACTAAACTGAACCGGGGTACAAGCCGACAAGGCTACCCGATAAAACTATGTAACCAAACATGTGCTGAGCGGGCCACACTGTCTGACTGAATATAAGCATCTATGAGCCTCTACTGACATACTGGACATGCTATGGACGGGACAGGGCCCCTGCCCTACCCATATACATCAAAACATATACCCGATCTAGACGGCAACTCCGGCAAGAGAGGAGTGCTCCGCTACCCAGCTGAAGAAGCAGCCTAAGGATGCGATCTGTCTTCCTGGCTATCTGAACCTGCGGGCATGAACGCAGCCCCCCCCCCCCCCCCCCCCCCCGAACAATAGGGGAGTCAGTACGGATAATGTACTGAGTATGTAAGGCAGAAGAGTAACATACATAAGAGTCATGAAGAAAATTCGAAAATCATAAACTAAATTCGACCGACCGAATATATACGTATGAATGCATCCGTATGTCCGACTATCCGAACATATCCGTATGAATGCATCTATATGTCTTACTCGAACATATTTGAATATCTACTTACTAAAAATGCCCTCGAGGGCGTATGATATGCATAGGTCATAGTGCCGAGGAACGTACGGTCCGATCCATATCCCATATAGGCCCCTTCGAGCATAATAACATAATGGCCCCTTCGGGCATAATAACATAATGGCCCCCTTCGGGCATCATAATCATCATCACCGTGCACCGCCGATCGTGTGGTAATGCGTATATAACGCCTCGCCTTTTCCCATACCCACATTATATATATATATATATATATATATATATATATATATATATATATATATATATAATATATATATATAACGCCTGCATAACGGGTGATATGCATATGTATGCAAATGAATGTAATGCATAAACATAAACTAACATTATCATGATACAATATTTAGGACCCATGAATAGAAGGAATAATCATAATAGAGGGGTATAGGATCATCAATAACTGAGATACTCCTAATACTTCTAAGAGTAGAGTAATATGGAGACTCGATTACTCGTTGTTCGCTCGTATCATAGGATCATGCCAAAAAGAAAGAAAGGGAAAGCCTTAACATACCTTTCGGTAGCCTTAGCCACTTAACGTTTATCCTTCCAAGCTCGTAAATCTACACGTAAACCATCCATATTATCATTAGGCTCAATATCATACACTTGTCTCAAGCATCCAAATGAAATCTTTTAGAATGCCGAAATTCGGCAAAGATCTCCCCTTGTTTATATGCCTAGCCCAAAATTATAATCCAAGCAACCAACAAAATAATAACAATACCAACATCAACCACAATATTATCAACACCAATAGGTTCCATAAAACATCCCACACGATGTTTTCCAAATTTCTCAACTAACCATAACCATATCCACAATACCATAATCAAGGAATTATATTTAATTTAATCTCAAATTAGTCCAAAATCTCCTTTCAAATTCACCTCATGGCCATCAACTTCAATTCAACACTTTATGATTTTTCTCCTATGATTCTTTCCTCTCTAAGAATTGCTAAACCTTTACATCATCTTAATCATGTAAATAATAGGAAGAACATACCTTATAGTAGAAGAACTTCACTTTATTCACCCCTTTCCAAGACCAAGTTCATCACCACCTTGAAGAGAAACAAGAACAATTACCTTCCATGGATTATCCTTGGGGTTTTGATGTTGGTATTCTCTCTTAATAATATGGAAAGGTTATGTAAGATTATGGAAGGTTATGGAGGATTATGGAATATTATGGATTATGGATAGTTCTGGAAATTTATGGAGAGTTATGGAACCCTCAAGAGCTCTCTAGAACTCTTTAGAAGTGTGGTGAATGAAAAGATGATGAAAAATGATGGGTTAGAGGGATATTTATAGGTGTGTTGGGTCGGGTACTGTAGCAACCCGGGTACTGTAGCAGTCCGTTTCTGCTCTGTCCGCCTAACTTGTAACGTCCATAATTCTCTACTCCGATGTCGTATCGACAAGAGGTTTGTTGCGTTGGAAACTAGACTCGACGAAATTCATTTTAGGATTTTGAAACACCTTAAAACTCCCAATATACTAGGAGATATACCCCTCCAAAGTTGACCCAAAATTCTGTCAACTTTTTTCCAAATTTTCGACAAACTTATTTTCTTCGATTTGCTTGATCCCGGAACCTTTAGATGCTTGCTTAACACTTGGTAAGAGTATTCATTAACCTTATAAGGGTTCCATGACCTCTTCGAGCTTACGTTAGTTTACTCACAACGCACATGACGCGGAAATTTTTTTCGAGGTGTAACATCCTCTCCCCCTTAGGAACATTCGTCCTCGAATGTCGACTTAACTCAAGTCCTTATCAGAAACCTTATAGGGGATGTTAATGTGAACTTTCAATGAACTCACCTTCTTCAATTCCTTTCGGTTATCCTCTTTCTCTTATATCTTGCATATTAGAACACTTAGTCATAACTCAACTCCTTCTTCTTTTATAAGCTATTCCTTCAAGATGTATCGTTCACTTCGTCTTACCTCTTAACCTTTACACAAGACTTATAACTCACCTATGTCCCTCGTCGATTTATTAGAGACCTTACAACCCTTGGAGTGTTTCATGCCTCTCGGTAACCTGTAGGCCATTCGCAGACTCTACGAATAACACGAAATTTTCTCTTCAATAACCTTACATAGTCCAACTGTTCCAGTCCATATTCAGGAATCTTCAGCCTTATGCATTACTCTTCGACTTCTTTATAGGACTTCAACTTTACTTTCTAGTTCTTAATCTAAATCTTTGGAGTTGGCTATCAAGTATAGCGCTGGAGTTTCCTCATGCAATAACCGCACATAGCTGCTCTGTAATCTGACTATCATTAACTGGCATAATTCTGAAAGAATTTCTAGTTTGACATATAAATCTTGGGCACTGACTCTAGGGCTTTAAATCTTTGGCTTGCGTATAATCTGTAAGGCTCAATATATCAAAGGCTAAGCTTGCTCTTCTTTCTGAATTTCATCGCGTTCTTCTGAGATGGTACCTCCTAGAGTACATAGTCTGATATAGGTAGGGAACTCTTGTCGGTTCTGGGAATCCCAGATCCTTCTACTGCTTGCTATTAATAATAAATAAATCTGGTCCAAGCCTTGTATAGATTCATCTGAATACCGAAATAATGATCTCAATAAGCGTTAGGGGTCGTCTCGGTTACCTTTGAAATATGTCACGCAAACTTGTGGCGTATCCTTAAGTATCTCATGGTATGCTCAGCTTAAGCAAGACTTATCTAGAGTCTTCAAATCCCTATAGAGTGAGCAAAAAAATAAGTCTATAATCTGCGCTTCCCTTATCTGAATGACAGACATAAGAAATGGACTCATCATACTATCCCTTCCTGACATAGGATTTACGTAGTCCCCTCTAAATTGTACATGTAGTCTTGATGAACAAGGAATAGGCTAATTTCATAGGCCTACTGGTAATTTTCCATAACTGAGGTAAACTTCCGCGGTAAACATGGTCATCTATATTGATGGTTTGGAATCTCAATGACTTACTATAACTTACTGAACTTCTGATATCTAACTTTCGTTGCACTATGAAGTTTGGTATGTCTTTCCTCATTCCCTTCTTAGTAGTATTAATGTATGTCCTTGTTGTTCTCAACTGCCTAGCATAACGAGGCAATAAGCTTTTCCTTTCATCAATCGTCAATCTGATCACGTTGGATAATTTGCTTTACTATAATTCCAGTCCGTAGGATGTATAAAGATAGCTCCTCCCTTGAGGATCCGTAATCCTATAATGAGCTGACATCAAATTCAACGAACTCTTCTTTCTCTTTTTTTTTTTTTTTTTTTTTTTCCTTGACTTAATAAGGCTATCCCCTAGATAGATGCCATAATCTAAGTTTACTAATCAATTCTGATACTGACGAACTGCTTGTACTCACAAGTCCTCAACATTTCCTCTTTATCTTAACATAAACTGAGTTACTCTAGATCTGTGGCTCGAACATTAGCGACTTTCTTTGCTTCCATTGACTTTCACAATCATCGGAGTCTTTCCATCATTCTATTTATTGACCTTGTTGTAACTTAACCATCTTTGCTTAAGGGTGCGCTAAAATCTCATAGAGTACTTATATAATTAATATCGACGCTATCCCAATATATCCTTTCCTGTACACATAACTATAACTAACTTAAGAGCATGGGTCGAATGATTCTTCTTGTACCTTTACAACTATCCTGAGGCATGAGCTATAATCTCACCACGCTGTATCAATCCATAACTTAACTCAATGCTTGAATCATCATAACGCGTGATATGGCTATCCGGTCCCTTTAGGAATGTTACACTTGATCTTTGAAACTTCACTTGTTACTCATCTTTACGGAAACTTAGGCTTACAATTATCAGTCCTCTAGAGTCTGGCTGTTTCCTTGGCCAGTTTATCAGTGGCACAAAACATAGGAAAAATCCTTCACAAAATTCCAATAATAACTTGCTAAGTCCAAGAAATCACCGACTTCTATGAGTTTTCTAGCCCTTGGGCAATTCTGTATAGCTTCAACTCTCCTTAATTCTAACCTTAGAAGCACTATACCGTTTGATTTGGAAAAGCTTCTGAGCCGACAATTCCTGATCCTAAGAATTATAATTACACGTAACGAACAACATGCTCCGACTTTGAGCAAGAGTAACCCAAGATCATCTAGGAACACTGTTACGAATAGGTTTCGGAGGAATCTAAACACACTTACTCATCAAGCCCATAATACTGTTGGGGCCTTAGTCAGTCCAAATGACGTTGCTCAAAACTCGAGGTAACTTACCCGATCCTGAAAGTTGTCTTTGGGGCGCCTTTCCTCTGACCTTTATCTGGGAATAACTGGAGCTCATGTCCATCTTTAAGGAAGCATTCTGTGCTAGCAAAACAAACCGTCAACCCTTAATCGTACTTGCTCATCCTTAGCTATCATCTTATTTAGCTGCTTACAATCACTTGTACATATGCAAGGAGCTATCCTACTTCCTTATAACCCGAACTGATTCAACTGATCCTTCAAATACTCTTTATTTTCTTCAACTTAGTAGGGATCATTTGTATAAGGCAAAGTAAATATTGGCTGCGCACTTGACAATACTTTTGTTTAGCAAGACTAATCCTTTACTTAGAGAAAGTCTTGGGGTTTCCCTCGGACATCCCTAAAACTTATGAACCATAAAGGTAAACTGGAAGGTTGATAACTTGACTTTCATAATATGAACTCCAATCATATGAGATGCATACTTGTTTCGATTCACCTCCCGATCTTAGGACAAGAGATAAACTTATTCCTTGATACTTATACAACTTTGCATGACTTGAGTGCCTTTGAAGGTACGCACCCAATTTTCATAGACCATATCATTCCGGTCCGTATACCTTGGAAAGCATACTATATACTTTATAAGCTACTCACGAGATATTCATATAATGTCTCGCTTCATATCTTATTCGCTATCCCCATTAGAACATATCCTCGCAAACACATGATTCACTCCTTGACTTTCAATACTTGGTTCTTTACATATCACAAAACTCGCAATCCTTCAAGACGTTGACCTTAACAATTACTCCCACAAGCTACCTTATAACCATCTTGAAATCCTTAGTCAAAATTATATATATTCTATAATCTAGTCCTTGCCAAGGGCCTCAAATTCACTGATTAACTCACTTTCTGGTTCTGCTCCTTACTTTTCGGTCTATGAAGCCTTGATTTACATACACTATTAATACAAATCATCCAGTATCCTTTTCTTTGGTCACATACCGCACTCCTTTTCCATAGGTATTTGTAAATCTCATCTATTCGTATCTACTACACCTTCTATCATTGGTGCCTTATTCCTTTTTTTTTCTGCTTCTTTCCTCTTAAAGGCCAATATACTATAAGCCCAGGGTGCTTCAATCTAATACTGCTAATAGGTGTAGGGGATGAAATATCACCTCATCTTTCTTAATTCTACTTACAATTCTTATGTATCCATTAGTTCTACTAAATCCCTCCATCCGAGAAATCTCTCGGAGAGCACATAAACTTATATGACTTAAAATCTTAAATTCGACTTCAAAATCCATGTCCAAATAAGGATGTCGACTATAATTATTCATAAGAACAATCCATTATCAACTTTTCGAGGCCCCGGAGTAACGAATGATTGATGATGTCCCGAGATTAGGTCATATACATATAAAGCCACAATTGGGATTCGACGGAAAAAGCCCATATTGTAAATAAGATCTTTGGAGAACTTAGGTCGGATATATGGAAATAAAGCCCCTTTGTCCTTATTAAAAGCAGCTTGCTCCTTAACGGACTCTCTTTTCCTCTATCTCGTACTCCCCACAATCTGCGGGTAACTCCTGGTTAACTAAATCCCAAGATAGAGAACTAGGTACCTTTGTGATACTAACATCAGAAGTTGGCCTAACATAATGCTAAAACATAGGAAAAATCTGGATGTACCAAGCTCTGTACTACCTCCATTGCGTCTTCATCCTCAGGGGTCTCGTGAACTCTTAAACGGGTCTTTGTCATATGATTTCCCGATCGGGTCTCCTCCTACTGGAACCACATCCTCCGAGGGGTCCTTCTTAAGGGAATAGCTGATGCTCTTTCTTATACCTTTTGACATCCTCGATCCTGAGTCGACGAGTGATATGGGTCTCATGTCCACCTTCGGAGCCTTACTTACGCTCCCATTAACAGAACTTGTCCTCTTCATCAATACAATCCGCAATTTAGCAAAAATAGTACCAAGAACGAGCTTTCCTATCATTGGCTCTGCGCACGATCTATGATCAGAAAGAAAAGATGACCATCCTAAATATCCTACGCCTCCTGCCTATAAGTGTGGTGCACGACACACCCATAGACAAGACTCTGCTGGATACGGCTCATAGACAACCCTAGGACAAACTGCTCTGATACCACTTTTGTCACAGCCCAACCGGAGGACTATGACGGACACCCAGAAGCTGACCTCCTAGATGCCACTAAAATACATACGACATATTGCTCATGCTCATTCGGGCCACCGAGGGCACTCACAACATGATTCGCCGATCGATAGATGTCATAAAATGGAGGGTCACAACCCTATATATATATATATATATATATATATATATATATATATATATATATATATATAAATCGAACCGGGGTACAAGCCGACAAGGCTACCCGATAAAACTATGTAACCAAACATGTGCGAGCGGGCCACACCGTCCGACCGATATATAAGCGTCTATGAACCTCTGCGACATATACCGGACATGCTATGGATGGGACGGGGCCTCGCCCTACCCATAACATCAAAACATATACCCGATCTAGACGACGCAACTCCGACAAGAGAGAGTGCTCCACTATCCCGTCGAAGAAGCAGCCTATGGATGTGATATGTCTTCTTGGCTATCTGAACCTGCGGCATGAACGCGACCCCCCACCCCCCCCCCCCCCCCCCAACAATAGGGGAGTCGGTACGGATAATGTGCGAGTATGTAGGAGAAGAGTAACATACACATAGGAGTCATGAAGAAAATACGAAAATCATAAACTAAAGCGATTGAAATACATACGTATGAATGCATCTATGTCGACTATACGAACATATACGTATGAATGCATCTATATGTCTTACTATCCGAACATATCCGTATATGTCTTACTTACTAAAAATGCCTCTGAGGGCGTATGATATGCATAGGTCATAGTGCCGAGGAACGTACGGCCCGATCCATATCCCATATAGGCCCCTTCGGGCATAATAGCATAATGGCCCCTTCGGGCATAATAACATAATGGCCCCTTCGGGCATAATAATCATCATATAACGTGCCCGTACCCGATCGGTGGTAATATATATATATATATATTTATATATATATATATATATATATATATATATATATATATATATATATATATATATATATATAATATATATCGGTCACGGGTCAATATGCATATATGTATGCAAATGAATGTAATGCATAAACATAAACTAACATTATCATGATACAATATTTAGGACCCATGAACAGAAGGGACAATCATAAGAGGGGTACAGGATCATCAAGAACTGAGATACTCCTAATACTTCTAAGAGTAGAGTAATATGGAGACTCGATTACTCGTTGTTCGCTCGTATCATAGGATCATGCCAAAATGAAAGAAAGGAAAAGCCTTAATATACCTTTTGGTAGCCTTAGCCACTTAACGTTTATCCTTCCAAGCTCGTAAACCATCCATATTATCATTAGGCTCAATATCATACACTTGTCTCAAGCATCCAAATGAAATCTTTTTAGAATCTACCGAAATTTGGCGGTTTCTCTCCCTTTTATATGCCTAGCCCAAAATTATAATCCAACCAACAACAATAATAACAATACCAACATCAACCACAATATTATCAACACCAATAGGTTCCATAAAACATCCCACACGATGTTTTTCAAATTTCTCAACTAACCATAACCATATCCACAATACCATAATCAAGGAATTATATTTAATTTAATCTCAAATTAGTCCAAAATCTCCTTTCAAATTCACCTCATGGCCATCAACTTCAATTCAACACTTTATGATTTTTCTCCTATGATTCTTTCCTCTCTAAGAATTGCTAAACCTTTACATTATCTCAATCATGTAAATAATAGGAAGAACATACCTTATAGTAGAAGAACTTCACTTTATTCACCCCTTTCCAAGACCAAGTTCATCACCACCTTGAAGAGAAACAAGAACAATTACCTTCCATGGATTATCCTTGGGGTTTTGATGTTGGTATTCTCTCTTAATAATATGGAAAGGTTATGTAAGATTATGGAAGGTTATGGAGGATTATGAAATATTATGGAAAAGAGTTATGAAAATTTATGGAGAGTTATGGAACCCTCAAGAGCTCTCTAGAACTCTTTAGAAGTGTGGTGAATGAAAAGATGATGAAAAATGATGGGTTAGAGGGATATTTATAGGTGTGTTGGGTCGGGTTGTAGCAACAGCCCGGCCCATAATTTTCTCGTATTGCAGTCCGTTTCTGCTCTGTCAGCCTAACTTGTAACGTCCATAATTCTCTACTCCGATGTCGTATCGATGAGAGGTTTGTTGCATTGGAAACTAGACTCGACGAACTTCATTTTAGGCTTTTGAAACACCTTAAAACTCCCAATATACTAGGAGATATACCCCTCCAAATTTGACCCAAAATTCTATCAACTTTTTTCGAAATTTTTGACACACTTATTTTCTTCGATTTGCTTGATCCCAGAACCTTTAGACGCGTGCTTAACACTTGGTAAGAGTGCTCATTAACCTTATAAGGGTTCCATGACCTCTTCGAGAAGTACACATAACAATAGCGAGTGCAATCGTCAAAAAAAGTTATAAAATACTTTTTCCCACCGCGAGACGGTATTGACTTCATATCGCATATATCTGTGTGGATTAAGTCTAAAGGATTTGAGCTCCTATCAATAGAATTATATGGATGTTTAACAAAGTTAGATTCAACCTGCATTTCACATTTTAATTTATTACACTCGAATTTAGGCAATACTTCTAAATTAATCAATTTTCGCAAGGTTTTGTAGTTAAATACGTCCTAAACGAACATACGCCATAAATCATTTGACTCCAATAAGTAAGACGAAGCTGAATTCTTATTAATACTGTCAACAACCATTACATATAGTTTGAAAAGGCCCTCGGTGAGGTATCCCTTTCCTATGAACATATCATTCTTACTTATTACAATTTTCTCACTAACAAGCACGCACTTAAACCCGTTTTTGACGAGTAGTCCAGCTGAAACTAAATTCTTCCTAATTGTTGGAACGTGCAGAACGTTGTTGAGAGTCAGCACCTTGCCGGAAGTCATCTTCAGAAGTATCTTCCCATATCCTTCAACCTTGGTACATTGCAGTATTTTCCATAAACAGCTCCTCTTCGGGTCCAGTAAGGAGCGTAGGTTGCAAAATGCCTTTGCTGCAGCAAACATGTCGTGGCACCAGAATCAAGCCACCACTCCTTTGGGTTTCCAACCAAATTGCACTCCGATAGCATTGCACACGGATCATCCAATTGTTACTTTGGAGTTCAAGCACATGCCCTTTGTTACCTTGGTCAAGTTCCTTGCATTGACTTTCCTCTTCGGAGGAGGTTTGAAGTACTTCACTTTCCAAAGGGACTTGGTGATCTTTGGGCATTGTTTCCTTGGGATGATCATCTTCATGAGTACCTACAAAGGAAACAAGACAACTAGAAAAAGTAGAATGATTAGAAGGGTTAGTATGAGTTGGTGATAACTCCCTCACATCACCACATATCACCTCTCCACCCATTATGCCATTCGTACAAAAGTTTGGTTTGGCAACCATACATTTTTTTCCTTTCTCTTGAGTTGAACCTTGTTCTTCTTGAGCAACCAAGGTCTCCTTTTCATTAACCTCCGTGTCCCCATTTTGAACCCTCTTACGGAGTTCCTTTATGATTCTATAGTCTTTACTAACCTCACAGGGAGTCGATCGAGCAAGGGTGAGTTTTTTGTCATCCAACACAAATGAATACTTGTTGGATCTTCCACTATATTGAGCATCCCTTTCAAATTGCCAAGACCTACCAAGCAAGAGGTGACATGCTTATATTGGCACCACATCACATAAGAGTTCATCTTGATACCTACCAACTCTAAATTTGATAACGGCTTGCCTGGTTACCCTCATCTCACCACATTCATTGAACCATTCGAGCTTGTAGGGGCTAGGGTGTTTTCTTGTAGGGAATTTCATAGTCTCAAACAAAAATTGGCTTACGACGTTGGTACAACTCACACCATCACTGATCAATTTACACACCTTGTCCACTATTTTGCACCTAGCATGAAACAAATTCTCCCTTTGGTTAATCTCCTCTCTAGCTAGTGCCCCCATGGCTCTTCTAACTACAATAGAAAAATTCAATCTTTCTTCCATCTTTTCCTCAATATCACTTTTGGCATCTCCCTCATTCTCACTCTTTTCTCCCTCATTATCAACACCAATCCCGTCCTCATCTTCCTCATCGGTTTGGTATCTATCTCGCAAGACCATAATTGCTCTTCTAGTAGGACATTCACTTGCAATATGTCCTTCACCTTGGCATTTGAAACATTGAATGGTAGATGGACGAGGGAAGTTAGGTTTAGCATTGTTACCTCCTTTGGCTTGGTCGTCTCCTCTAGCTTTGTAGTCAAACTTGGCTTGAGGAGTGGGAGTAGTGATCTTGGGATTCTCCCAAGTGGACGTCTTCCACTTCTCTTTTCATTGGAGTGATCTTAGGCTTCTCCCAAGTGGACGTCTTCCACTTCTCTTTTCATTGGTTCCAAGTTGAAGATGGAGTGCTCTTGGCTTTGTAAGCTTTTTCGTCTTTCAAATCCGCTTCAACCTTGGAAGCATCATGAAAAGCTTCCTCTAAGCTATTATAAGTTTGTACCCTCATGGGTTTGGAAATCTCCCGACTTAAGTTGGCTACAAATCTTATGAGAGTGTAATTCAAGTGCTCCTCAATCTTGGACTTCATCCTCAAGTTTTCGAACTCATCAAAGTACTCCTCAACACTTTTGGAGCCTTGCTTCAACATGTATACCTTCTTGAGTACCTCTTGATAGTAAGTTGGAGGTAGATACCTCGCTTCCATGAGCTCAATCAACTCGTCCCAAGTAAGAATATCGAAAATTTGACGTTGAGCTCTATCTCGCTTCTTGGATTCCCACCAAGTTGATGCATATACCTCAAATTGGTTGAGGGCATACCTTGCCTTCAAAGCTTCAGACACATTGTTGGTGAGGAATATCCTCTCACTTTGCAACTTCCACTCAAGGAACTCTTCCGGGTCACTACTTCCTTTGAATCTAGGAAGTGTTACCTTGATGGTATTCAAGTTTCGATCATTGTCCCCACGTGCTTCATTTCCTTGCCATCTCCCACGGTCTTGATAACCTTGGAACCTCACTTCATGGCCTTGGAACCTTGCAAAACCTCCTTGCCTTCCTCTACCCCGGTTGTTCATCTCCCCACGCCATTCTCCGTGCCTTGGTTCATCCCACCACCTCTCTTGGGCAACTTTCTCCGCTTCTTCATCATAAAGAGGGTTTTGGAATTGGTCTTGGGGTGGTTATTGGGGAACATGTGGAACATTTTGTGGGGTTCTTTGGGGTGCGGGTTCAGTTCGGGATGTTCGGTATAGTTGGGGATAGGTTTGTCGATTGGTGTTTTGGGTATTAGATGGTTGTTGTCGTAGAGCTTTTGGGTCAGGTGAGGAATTGGTAGGTGGGAAGCATAATGCTTGTATTTTTCTGGGTGTAATGGTTGGAGTAGTTTCCGCATTTTTGCCCAAATCCCTTTCAACTTGAGAATGGGGAGTGCTCACTCTACTTGAGGTCTTAACTTGCACCACCTTCGCCTCCAAACTATCTATCTGCTCCGTCAATCCTCCCACATTCGAAGTCAATGTCGCCAATTGACTAGTGATCTTGTTCAAAGAATTCACCATGTATGATGGTTCCTTTACTTTTTGAGTACGATCTCCTTGATTAGACATTACGACCTGCAAAACTAGCACACAATGTTAGTAATATAAACCTCATGTCACTCGTATTGAACTCTTAACCTTATCACACTCTGTGCTCTTTCGAAGTTGTTGATGAGTTGCTCGTCCAATCAAATACAAACGTTGCTTATCCTTTGTGGTAGAATAGATTCTTGTTTAGATGAATGTCGGACGACTCAAAGCAAAACGGACGAGAGCCAATAAAGTTTCGACGAAATAAATGGAAAAACTTAAGAAGAATTAGCACGAATGACTCATGGACTCAAAGAACTATCCAACAACTAAGTAAGGACGATTACTAATCGTTAGTTAGCTTATAGAATCAAGGAAGGAATTAGGAATGGAATCGAAAGAGAATTAGAGTTAAAAAACCTGAAAAGCGCAACCCGCTAAACCTGTGCACAATCTGCCGCTTGTATGTACTCTCTGCTAGGGCTATCTGCGGCTAGCAGATGATGCAACCAAAATTCTCAATTCTCTGTCAAGGTTTGCTGGACCAAGTGCTTCTAGCAGGTGCTGCCTACGACGCAACCTGCCACTTGCAAGTGTTGCCTACGGGACAACTTTTGTGATTTTAATTTTTCTCTTGGGATTTGTTTGGATGCTTCTTTTTCTGATTATTCCTTGTACTTGGGCCCACTAAACCTAGTATTTTCCTTTTTGGGCTAGAAAAATACTTTTCAACTTTTGTACTTGATTTTTTGGGAACCAAATCTTCCTTTTTGCTTTCTTCTTCACTATGAATCTATGAATATCCTCAAGAACACTTAGAACACCCAAATTTTATAGAACCTTCAAATCAACTCAATTTGCTCCCAAAATCTAGATCTAGCTTCTCCTCAATGTACAGAACAAAGCCCAGCCTAAATTGAAATCAATTGGACTTCCAATCAACAAGACCCAATTTGGTGTTCTTCAACCTTAAAGGTCCTTCAATGGATATTTTCCCAAAACACCTCCAAACATTTCCAAACTTCGGATTCAAGTAGTTTTGATCTTTCTAAACTGAAATCTAATAACCATAACACTCAGATCCAACAGCAAATTTGATTTTTGAATTTTTTGGATGATTTTTTTTTTGTTCAAACTATGAACAACCCAGGATTATAAATTGTAGAAAGAATCCCCTAGCCTAAGCTCTGATACCAAATGATAACAATCAACCTAGAAAACCCTAGAAATCAAAATCAACAAAAGGAAAAAACAAAGGGATATGGGAAATTGGGGATGAGAAGGTAGAAGGATAGATACTTGACCCAATTTGTAATGAATCCTATAGGCAAATCTAAGTCTATGAATTTCCTATTTTGAATTCAATCAAAGAACCAAACCAATTTGAATCAAATTAGAAGACTCAATTTGAATCCACAAATGAGCAATCTAGATGAATTTAATGGATAAACAATTCACTTTGCAATAAGGAAATCACACGTAGTGTAGGTAACCAAACAAACTATATTAATGACTAAAATCTGTTAATATGCGTTCACGCTAAGTCTTCCAAATGGATGAAAACAACTATTTATACTAATGCCTATTACACCAAAAGGCCCTAAAGTTGCTATTTTGCAAAAACACCCACATGGGTCTTCAATTGCACCCAAAGACCTATATTTTGCAAATAAGACCTCCAATTGCAAAGTTAGCCTCTTATCTTGCAATCAAGACCTCCAATGGCAATCTTAGCCCCATGGTTGCACTTTTAGCCACTTTACGCATCTAGCCACTTTGGGTAGTTGCCCTCTCCTCCACTTGCCAAGCTATCTTCCAAACGTCATTTGCTCTCTTACGTGGGTCCATAAGTATCTCCAACGTCCTCTTCCATGCCCTTGAGCCATTAGCGCCAATTATGCCCTTTAGGATCATATCATTGTTCCCCCGCGAAGCAGACCATCATTTTCAAGGCACCCGCAACATGTTAGCAACAACAAAAAAATTTCCAACTGGAAGACCAGATCGCTACATTATCAGTACATATCAATCTTCCATTTTTTTTTTGTTCAGCATTTCTCCCCCTAGCATATCTTCCCCTTTTGTTCAGCATGAGCATCACCTATTCATCATCTACTCATCTTCCCCTTTTTGGTATAATAAAAAAGCATTGAAAGCTAGTAAGAAGTTCAGCCATATTAACTCAGACCCGGAGGGGCAACAAATATGAGTAGAATTAGATGGAAATAAGCAAGCAATAAAGCAAAAGACAATGTAATTTGCCCAAATAGAAATTAGAAAACAGGAGAGTAATCTGGTTAGTACTCAAAAATATAGATTCATTACTACAAATGTACCGGTCATGTCGAGGCAAAAAAAAGCAGAATCTAAGCGAGGGGAAATAAGATAGGGGCTAAGAAGGATTCTTGGTACTGTTTAGGGCTTGAATGAGTTTGTCAACTCTTTCATTATGAGTTTGTTGGTCCTTTAGCATTTGGTCCCGAAATTCATTCACTTTGACCTTGAGTTGGTCCTTCTCAGCCCATAGTTTGTCTATTTCAGTTGCTTCTTTAGTACTAGAACCTGAGGCCTATGTTCGTTTGGCTGATTTCGCTTTTAAAAATGCATTTTTTGCTTTGAGCTGCTGAATCTCTACATTGGCCGCCTCCTGAGCTTCAATCAAGATTGAGATGGTGGAGGGGTTGGCACTATCTGCTGCTTTAGGTGTGAGTCCACAATATTCCAAAGTGACTAGCAACACCAGATGCTCTTTTGTCCCTAGAGAGGTAGTGCCAGTTTTCACTTGAAAGTGTATAAGCACCTTTGTGAGAAAGAAGCCATAGGGGAGACTGGTTTTCCCTCACACAGTCCTTGCCACTTTGATCATCCGTTCAATCATGATAGCTTACAAGTTTATTGGTTCAAGAGACATTAGAGCTTTTATGAGGACTAGGTCTGCGACAGTAACGCTAGAGCTTTCCGTAGCTCTTGGCAAAAGTGCTTTGCTGACGAATTCAAAGACCAGTTGGTGCTCAGGTTTTAGCTCGTGCTTGTAGAGACTCACCTTTGTAGCAGACCTTGCTATCTTTACAATGACCTTTTTGAAATCAGTAGAGCCCTTTCTTGTTACAGTTCTCACCCCATCTGTCTTCACTTCCAAGATTTGTGCAAGTATTGACTCAGTCAGTACGAAGTCCTGTCCATTTACTGTCAAGGCCAGAGCATCATCATCGATTTTGACCAAGCTCCTGTACAGTTCAGTAACTTCAGCTTCATGCACGCTGGGTGTTGGTGGAATGAAGAGATGAATCCGTCTTTGAAATTCCGCTATCTCCATTAAATCTTTCATCCCAGATACCTCTCGTAGGCTTACATCGAGAATTCTCCCGAAAAGAACCTTCTGTTTAACCGAAAACAGCCTTTGGTACTTAAGTAGTTAAGGTTTAGAACCCTTGCAACTATGATAAAAAGTCATTTGCTTGTTGACAAACCCTTCGCCTTTCTTTTGAATCAAAGTAGGTTGCGACTGTTGTATTTTAGTAGGTCGGGGGAAGCGGTAGGTTCATTACAGATTGTCTTTACCTTTTTGTCTTTTAGAAGAACCAGTTCCTCATTTAACACCATTTTTCTTTTCTTTTATGAAGAAAGCTGAATATCCTGATCTCCTTCTTCCCTCTCCCTCCAACTTTTATTTTCAACTTGTTCACTCTTGTCTCCTTCAGATTTGATATTTTGAGTGCTTTCTATTTCTCCCACGACCCTGTTCTTAGAATTCCTTCTAAATAGAGGAATTTCTTCTTCTTCCTCTTCTTCTTCATTAATTTTCTGTTCATCGATAAGACCACCCTTTTTCTTTCCCAATATTTTTCTTTTCTTGCTCTCAGTTCGATTGCATTGCTCACTTTGACTGGGGATGGCTGACACCGATGCGAATTTCCTTGTTGTTTTCCGCTTTCAAGTTGCAAAGGGACTGTGTGAGAGATTTGGGGCATAATTCATTCGAATTTTGGTCAGAGGAAGATAAACAGTTTGACTCTGAAGAGTTGGAGTCTATTTTCATTTAGAGACACAATGTAACACCTGGCGACAAGAGATAATGCAAGCAGATTTTGATAGGGTTGTGTAAGGAATAAGCTTAGAAAGATGCACTAATGATATGAGGATTTCTAATGGAAGGAGAGAGAGATACAAAGGAAGTATTTAATGTGGCCTATGCGACGCTTTGGAGAAGGTGCAATAAGAGGGAACGGGTATGAGAAAGGCAATGATTCGTAGGAGACGTTATTTTGAGAATTTCTTTTGGTGAAAGGTGTATGACTTCAATCGGCATATTTCCACACTTAGCCACAAAATCAACTATATCCCTCTTCATATGGCGCCACCAATAGTGCTACCTCAAGTCACCGTACATCTTAGTGACTCCCGGATGAATGGAATAGCGAGAGCTGTGGGTCTCAAATAAAATCAACTGAATCAGATCACCAATACGAGAAACGCACACACGTCCTTTAATCCTCAGTATGCCCTCAGAATCAATCACGGCCTCCTTGGTCTCACCCCTCGAAACTCTATCTCGGATCTTGCTCAACTGAGCATCCTCAAACTGATGAGTCTTGATCCTATCCAATAATGATGACCTCGCCTCTATGCAAGCCAAAATCCTGCCCGGGGTTGAAATATCAAGACGGACGAAACTGTTAGCCAGAGTCTGAACCTTCATGGCCAACGGGTGCTCGAAAACAATCAATTAAGCTAAACTTCCCATACTTACTACCTTGCGACTCAAGGCATCAGCCACCACATTGGCTTTACCCGGGTGATACAGAATAGAGATGTCATAATCCTTCAGGAGCTCCATCTATCGGTCTTTGCTGGAATTCGATCTCTCTCGGAAACATATCTTTGAAGGCTACGGTGATCGGTAAAAACCTCACAATGGACACCGTACAAGTAATGCCTCCAAATCTTTAAGGCGAAGACTATGGCCAACAACTCCAAATCATGGGTAGGGTAATTCTTCTCGTGAACTTTTAACTGACGAGAAGCATAAGCTATCACTCTACCCTCCGGCATCAACACTGCACCCAAACCCATACGGGAAGCACCATAATAAATCGCGAAGTCTTTGCCCTCCACAGGTAAGGCTAGGATCGGGGCTGTGGTCAAAAGAAGCTTGAGCGTTTGAAATCTCTCCTCACAATTATCTGACCACTGGAAGGGAACATCCTTCCGAGTCAATACGGTCAAGGATGAAGCAATGGCAGCGAAACCCTTCACCAAGCGACGGTAGTAACTGGCCAAACCCACGAAACTACGAATCTCCATATGAGTGGGCCTCGCCGAACCCCTCACAACCTTAATCTTCTGTAGGTCAACCATAATCCCCTATTTGGACACCACATGACCCAAGAATGCCATAAAATCTAACCAGAATTCACACTCAGAGAATTTAGCAAACAAACTATGTTTCTTCAACAACCCAAGGACGGTACGAAGATGGCTCTCATGCTCCACTCTACTCTTGGAATACACCAAGATGTCATCAATAAACACAATCACAAAAGAATCAAGGAACAACCTAAAGATGCCATTCATCAAGGTCATAAATGCAGCTGGGGCATTAGTAAGCCCGAAAGACACCACTAGGAACTCATAGTGGCCATATCTCGTTCGAAATGCTGTTTTCGAAATATCCTCCGCCCTAATCTTCAACTGGTGATAGCCGAAATGCAAATCAATCTTAGAAAACACCGAAGCACCCTGAAGCTGGTCAAATAGATCATCAATACGAGGCATAGGGCAATTGTTCCGGATAGTGACTTTGTTCAACTGGCGGTAATCAATGCACATCCTCATGGTCCCATCTTTCTTCTTCATAAATAACACTGGAGAAACCCAAGGGGAGACGCTCGATCTAATGAACCCTTTGCTAAATAAATCCTGCAATTGTTCCTTAAGCTCTCTCAACTCGGTAGGTGTCATCCGATATGGTGGGATGAAAATAGGACGAGTACCCGGGTTCACGTCGATACAAAAATCAATGTCACAATCGGGTGGCATACCCGACAAATCTGATGGAAATACCTCCGCTAACTTTCTCACAATAGGAATAGACTCAAGGGATGGAGATGCAACATTCGCATCACGAACATGCGCCAAATACGCTAAACAACCCTTACTTACTAACTTTTTCGCCCGAAGGAAGCAAATAATCTTCTTCGAAGTGGGACTAGGAGTACCTCTCCACTGAGGCCTAGGGATGCCGGCATGGCTAAAGTGACTGTCTTGGAATGACAGTCCAAGATCGCATGATAAAGAGAAAGCCAGGACATACCTAATATAATATTAAAGTCCACCATATCCAGAATCATCAAATCTACTCAGGTGATATACCCCATAAAAGTAACTGAACAAGACCGGTAGATTCGATCAATAACCACAGAATCTCCGATCGGAGTAGACACATGAATAGGTATATCTATGCTATCACAGGGTAAATCCCAACCAACGACATGAACTGCAGATACATACAAATAAGTGGATCCAGGATCAAATAACACAGATGCTGCTCTATGACGAACAGAAATGGTACCTGATATCACAGCATCTAAGGCCTCTACCTTGGGCCTACCAAGAAATAAGTAATAATGGGCTCCACCACGCCCAGTCTGGGATCCTTCTCTCCCACTCTGAGTACCACCTCTAGCTGGTTGGGACCCACCTCTGGAACCATGGGAAGTATCACGGCCTGACTGAGCACCGTCTCTATGAGAAGTCCCTCGTCGACCACCGGATGATACAGGAGCCCTCGACGGCTGATAATCCCGTCTAGGACGGGGACATCTCCTGGAAATATACCCAACCTCTCCACAAGAGAAATAAGTAAGAGGAGTCGAATGCTGAAACACGGGAACTGAAGACCCAGATAAAGCATTCCTGTCCACTGGTCTACAGAATGAACTCTCGGGAGCTCTCTGTCTAGGTGGCTCACTAGAGGAAGTCGGTAATGTTGAATGCACGGGATGACTGGAATAGGGCTGAGGTGGCCTCGAAAACTGACCGGCACCCCTCGTACCAGAACCCCCAAAACTGTTAGCCTGGCGTGTCTCTTGTCACCACCACTAAAAGCACGGGCCTTGGCACCCTCAGCCATAGAAGCATGCTCAATAATGGACTGGAAGGAAGCCTCCATAGATTCCATTTAAAGACAAGGAATCTGTAGAGAGCCCACTAGTCCTCCCACAAAGCGTCTGATCCTATCGGCCTCAGTTGGGATCAACGGAGTAGAATATCGGCCCAAGTAGAGGAAACGGGTCACATAAGACTCTAAGGACATGCCCCTCTGCTCAAGGTGTAAAAACTGCTCCCTACGATCCTCTCTCAAAGATCGGGGCACATACTTCTCAAGAAAAGCCCGGTAGAACTGAGTCCAAGTTAAAGGGGGAGAACCCTCAGGTCTGCACGAAATACCTCCACCACGTCTTCGCGTTGCCGCGAAACTAGTAGGACACATAATCAACGCCGTGGGTATCCACTATCTCCATACGGTGCAACAACTCATGCATATCAAGAATAAACTCATAGGCATCCTCAGACGAAGTACCAGAGAACCTCGGTGGCTCTAACTTCCCCGAACCTCCCCCCGGTGTATCGATCAGCAGCAGTCATAATGGCTCCATCCATGGGCCTAATATCCTCACCAGGGGTGGGTATAGCATAAATTCGGGGAGCCATAACTGCGGCGGGATGTGCTACCCGCGTGCGTCCCTGCTCAGGGGTCTTCACCCCAACCCTAGTTTGTGAACCCCGCCAGGAGTAGTACCACCGGTGGCCGCCTGCTAGGTATCAAGGTGAAATAGAATCCTGGCCATAGTGTCATGCACGCCCGGACTGGCAACCTCAGCCGTGTCCGTGCTGGGGCCATGCCATCCTTTGCGGTCTGGTCTCTACCCGGCTGATACTCAGGCTCGGGAGATGGATACCTCTCTCGTTGCTGCCCCACTGTCAAAGCTTTATCCCTGGTTGGGGCAGTTTCGCGGCCTCTCGCTCTGCTACGCCTTCGGGCGGCTCGCCCCTCGGGTGCCGCCGTAGCCGGGTTCGGTACCGACCTCGGGCTATAGTAGCTCGAGTCCTCACCATCTGTGAGAGAAGAGATAAGAGTCAGATACCAATTTGAATAAAGTAGCACGATGGAAAGAAAGAATGTGAGATTTTCTAAATGTCCCATAGCCTTCCGCAGATAAGTACGGAGCTCATCGTACCGATCCACGAGACTCTACTAGACACGTTCTTGTATTAAAGACCGGGTAACGTAGGGCTCTGCTACCAACTTGTCACGACCCATTTTAGCTTAGGTCATGCGGGCACCTACCTTTCCCACCTCGGTAGGCGAACCCTTAGCTCAACATTCACGATAATATAAAATAGCGGAAGAAAGTAAAATAACGTATGTCGCACAATATAATATAATGTTAACAAGTGTGGAAGTAAATGAAATCCGCCCTAATATCTGGTTTGGTCATACAAGAGCATCTAAATCCGAATACTAAGGTCTGAATAATAATACATAAGTAGTCTCAAATCATGTCTCTGAATGGAAAGCAAGACATAAGTAATATAAGAGTCTTTGAGGTCAGCGGACGCCATGCTCACCCTGGAAAACTCAGGTGAAAGCTGAAGAGTCGATCAGCCACGAGTCAGAGAAGTAGATCCGACCTGATACTCTGCATTCATAAAAGAATGTAACAAGTGCAGGTTAGTACAAACAATAGTACTGGTAGGCATCATCGGCCGATCAAGCATAGATAACACAATTCAGAAAATAAGTAGATAGCAAGGAATCCAACAAGTATAAGATAATAAGATCACAACCAAGTGTTCGTCATCGCCTACGTAAAGCCTCTAAACCCAATTACACTAAGTTAAAAATATATATATCCAATTCAATCATCACAATCAATCACCACGAATCGCTATCAATCCAATGCAATGCAATAATGGAATGGATGAGATGTAATGCCATGTAAATGAGGTGTACACATGTACTCCGGACAGAAATATCAACGTCTCGGTAGCACAACCCAGCGTGACTCACGAAGTCTAAGTGCCACCCATCCCGGATCTTTGCCCAACAGACAGACGGGACCCTGGCTAATTGCTCACAGGGGGAGTCTCACCAGCACCACCTTGGGGGACCCGCGGAGCCCATGCGCTAACAACGATTCCGGAATAACATCAGAATCAGCCATGCAACAACAATGCCAGAATAGATCATCGGTCATCGGCTTTTTACAATCACTCAAGTAAAAGAGTCGCTCAATCAACGATACCGGGTAATTATCGGCTATCGGCCATGCATCATCGATCTGAGGGAATGTATGCAATGCACTTATCAACGATTTCAGAATTGAACCTCGGGCGTCGGCCTTCTCACAATCACTCAAGTAAAAGAGTTTATCAAACATTAGTTTCATACAATCAACGATTCCGGAATGGATCTTCGGACATCGGCCTTTACAATCACTCAAATAAGGAGTTTATCAAATATCAATTTACTCAATCAACGATACCGGATCATCGTCAGTTATCGGCCATGCATCATGAATGTGTGAGAATGTGTGTAATGCGTACATCAAGTATCAATAATCAAGTTCAATATCACAAGTACCATGAAGGGGTACGCCATCAATGTATCATATCACAATACCATCAAGGGTATGCCAACAATATATCAATATTACTAGTACCAACAACGGGTATGTCAACAATGTATCACAATGCAAATACCAACAACGGTATGTCAGCCATATCTCAGTCAAGATAGTTACACAGATTCTGATATTTACCATTACTCGTAGCATCAACCATCAAAATGGAACAATAAACACACATAACGGGGTGGCTAGTCCCAACACATATCAGGGCCCAACCTAAGGTAATATCCAACCCAACTCCGTACCCGAAGTTTCGCATGCTGTCTTCGACATTATATTCTAAATATGTGATTCGCTATGCATAGTCTCACTAGAGGTAAGCCATAACCTACCTGGACTGCCGAACCGCAACACCAACAAGTCACTTTATTGCCTTGCCCTTCCTCTGAAGCTCAGAACCAAAGTAGTCTAAGCATAATCGAATTCTAAATTGGAAATCATAGAGAATGATACTAACATTGCTATGATATCAATTAGGTTCATGTTAACCCTAGAAATTGGGGAAACGGGCCCACAAGGGCAAAACGGGAAATTCATGGGCAAAATATCAAATTAAGTATGTTACATCTCGGAGATTTTGGATTGTTGCATTGTGGTAGACTAATGCGAGCTTAGGGCGAATATGAAGTCCTTACGGGATTAAGGAGAGTATTAGATAGCTTAAAGTAAGTACCATAAGATTTTGAAGCCATATGAAGTGTTATGTAAGTGTTAATAAGGTTCCATAAGGATTGGAGGTTGAATGAATCAACGAGAGAAAGTTTCAAAAAAATTTGGGTTATACGGCCACTTATACGACCCGTATAATGGTCCGTATAACCATTCTAGTGAAGGGTAATCCCATGGTGGGATTATATGGTCCATTTATACAGATCGTATAAGTTATACGGACCGCATAAATGGCCATATAACTGTGGTCGTATAACTGGTCGGGTCAGTTTTTTTTCTTTTTATATATGGACGACCCTTGTTTCTATTTTTCATTTCCCACTTCTCCTAAACTCTCAAAAGCTCTAGAACCTTATTCCAAGCATATTCCACTCAAACCCAAGAGAAATCAAAGCTCAAATAGCAAGAATCAAGATATCCATGTATTGGGAGACTCACTAGGGTTGGTAGACTTCAAGAATTTCTTTGGTATTGAAGCTAGGGTTTTCATACAAGTTGGTAACTTGCTCTAAAGTTCATTCTTATGAGATAAAAGGTTAGTTTTCATGTCTATTTCATGTTGTTAATCATGCTTAGTTGTTGAATCATTTGGACGAGGGAAGAAAGTAGAAAATGGAGCTCAAATATAGATTTAATGATATTTTAAGTAGTAAACTAACTTGAGTCATGATTCTTAGTATTCTATGAATATAATCTTGTTGTGAAGGGTGATAATGATGACAAAGGAGTGTGGTATACAATTGTGCCAAGGGTTGGTGTAAAGTTGTTGATAAAAGTTGAATATGAGAATGAATTTTGAGACTTAATGGAATATGACTACTTGATTATGATATTGTGGATGTTATTACAGTTGTTTGGGAGTTGTTTTGCAATATGGTGGAAGTCGATGAAATAGGGGAAATGCTGCCCAATTTTCGTTAGCTCATGAATTATTCTACTTTGAATTTAAGAGTGTTTTTAAGGCTTAACCTTGGTATGAATCCTTTTAAATGTAGATTTCTCAAGCCTTGGCGGTGAACGTTAAGTAGTTAAGAGGACAAAAAGGTATGTAAGGCTAACCCTTCTTTCCTTAAGGCATGATCCCATTGTTGTATACCTTCACGTGAATTCCATAATGTCTTCCAAGATGACTTCATTCCTAGAATCGCTAAAGCTCATGATTCTTGATATTCTCACAATACCATTGGTCTCATCCTATGATAGTTGCTCCTCTAAGGAAGGATATAATGAAAGTGATGATGATGATGATGATGTTGAGGATACGTATATACTCCTATGTGTGTGTGTGTGTGTGTGTGTGTGTATATATATATATATATATATATATATATATCAAAGTATGACTATTAAGAACACCGAGCTTATATGGCTGGGTATGATATCTATCGCACGCGCACCACTGCAGTTGGGTACGTGTTATATCCCGCATTTTAGTGCAATCGGATAATTCGAGACAATCGCGGGAGGACGACAAGCAAGGCTACATTTTTATTTTGATAAGCATATGAATGACTTATGCCGTATTTAGAAGCGAAATTGTCAAGGGAAGGTCAAGGGCATAAAAGGAAATTCGCCATATGACTCGTGGAAATACGGAGAAAGACGAAGGGGCAAGTTTGGAAGTCGGGGAAAAAATATTTCATGAATTACAATAACTAGCCAAGTATAATTGGGCTTGAAATTTTCAAGAAAACCAAGAGGCCCAACCGGCCAAAGCCAAGGCCCAAGTCCATGTTGACTTAAAATTCAAGGATTAAAAGAAGACCAAGTCTTCTACATGTCCACATAATATTCAAGAAGCTTCAAGAAATTAAAAGAGAAATCCAGAGGAGAAAAAGATAGTCTTCGTCGAAAAATAGAAAGAGAGAA